>NC_142718.1:26511747-26811747 GCF_055471065.1 Atractosteus spatula
CATTGGAAGAGGGTGATTTCTTGTAGAAAGGCACCGTATGTTTTTTCAGTGCACATTCTGCTTTGATGGCAGTGAAAGTCATTGCAGATATTGACAATGTCAGATTCACCCATTTTGTTCCATCAAGAAATACCGTGTTTTGCTCTGTTTTGGTTGGAGGTGTCTATTCTGGTATTTTCACGACAGTCGCATGGACATTTCTTGATGAAGAAAGACTGTTCTAAATTCTGTACTGATTTTCTCATTCTGTTTTGGATCTCATTAATGAGGAACATTTGCCCTTCTTGTCATGTGTGTTGTGAACCAGTTTTACTACTATGAGGTGCACAATAGATGTCTGGCTACCTCTTCCTTGTGCTGTTCTTGGGGGTGCCCCTAAAAAGAGACCAGCTCCTCTGTGGGATTTCTCTGCTTATCTGGGGTTGCATGAGCAGAAAGCATGAAGCATGAAACACATGGCAGCTGATCAAAGAGAGCTTGTGGGGGAAGTTTGCTGTTTTGTACAAGGTGATGCTATCAGCCAGCTTGCTTTTCATCTAGGGACTGCAAGGGTATTGGAAGGACCTCAAAGACCATTTAATTCCATTACCCTAATGAACATACACTCGATCCAATCAGCTATTAACTTTGACAGTCAAGTACAGATGAGCCTCTGCTTTCATCCAGTGCTTGGGTCAGGGACTTCCCCGCCGCACCGCGGAAGAAAATATCCAATAAATAGCATTACTGAAACGTTTAATTTATTCTTGTCTCTGGGATCACATGGATTTGTCCAAGGATTAAAATCTGCCGTGCATCACAAAGTGTTTTCTAAAGGACAAGCAAGGCCAACCTGACTGGAGTGTAACTTTGAGAGAGAGTTTATGCTTCTTTTTAAATTCCATTCTCATGAATTCCGGAAAGGCCAAAGGACTGTTTATAATACCTGGCAGGTTCGTCTCCAGTGGGACTCTGATCACACCTCATAATCTGCCTCTTTGACAACTTCCAGACTAGTATGGGAGGGTATGTGTTTGTTTGGGATGACTACAAAGAGACTGAAATGAACAAAAAGAAAGAAACAATTAAATAACAGCACAAAAACAAGACACAGCAGATAATAATAGAGCCCGAAGGCTAGCCAATTAGAGCGCCCACTAGGGGAGGGATGCCGACCGTGACAAGACCTGTGCATACCTTTACAGAGATGCTTTTATTTGATCAGAGTAAGTTCCTTTTGTTATATGTGTCTGTTTTTTTCCTCTTATGATGTCTGTGAGTTGCAGCATTTGTAAGAATAATGCCCCTTGACGAAAAACGCATAGAAATAGCCATTATGTAACAATATTTGTTATACGGTCCACATATTAAGTCTAATAGGTTGGGTTTGTCTTTGCGAAAGCATTGAATGCCTGAGTTTCAATTCAGTTGTAGAAACTGCATTCAATGCCAACAATACAGAGGTCTGTCAAATACATGTATGTCTGCCTTTTGATGTCTTATAACAATAATCATCGCTAAAGCTGATGCTGTGGATTCTGTTTGTCTGATATTCCCATGTGCTTTTATTACCATTCAGTGTAAAGAAAAACAAACTCTTTTCTGAAGCCACAGTGATTCCTTCTCCAAAAGGCAGCTATCTGAGAGCCTATTAAAGAGAAAACTGTCCAAGCTGTCCCTCTTCATCCTACCTGACACATGAGAGCCCTCTGGTTAAATGTATGCCTTGCTCCTCTCACCTTTTAGCTATTTTTAAATGAATTCTCATGCAGCAATTTTAAATTGCTTTGGCTTCCAATCTAGAGAGGGGTGGACTGTTAGTCCTGCGGTCTACCCAGCAGCTAGGTGTGATTATGGATGTATTTAGGCACTAGCTGGTCATTACCCGAAAAGGTATTCATTTTGTTGATGCATGAGGCTCATTACGGCGCCTACTGGCTCTTGTGGGCCACTGTTGTATTGTCTGCTGAGTGCTACAGAGCTTCTTGTCCACAGGTGAGAAGATGACCCTGAGCATATCGGTCTTGCTGTCCCTGACTGTGTTTCTGCTGGTGATCGTGGAGCTCATCCCTTCCACCTCCAGTGCTGTGCCTTTAATTGGGAAATATATGCTGTTCACCATGGTGTTTGTCATCACATCCATCATAATTACAGTGATCGTAATTAATACCCACCACCGGTCGCCAAGTACTCACACCATGCCACAGTGGGTGCGTAAGGTGAGTACAGCTGGCTGGATCTTGGCTGGCCACCTTTTGTTTTGCCCTTTTATGCCTCTTTCTGAGGGTTTATTCAGTCAGAAAGGGAATAGCTACATCTGTTCCTTTCTTATCTGCATTTCCAAACACATTTTGTGTAGCAGTACACATAATGTTAGGCCCCATCACCTACTTTGCAACATCCAATAATATAACCGAACATATTTAGTCCTTGGTGCTGTAATTTGTTGTGAAGCACAGAATAATACAGTGTGTGAATGACTGAGTAGTTGTCAGGCGGAACACTAAAACTCAGGTGATACAGATGAGATTAGTATGATGGCTGTGCACGAGAGCAGTATGGCATAGTGGTTAGGGCTCTAGGCTCCAGACTAGAAGGTTGTGGGTAGAAATCTTGGGTATTACACTGCTGTTAGATGCTGTGCAAGGTACTCTACAACTTCAAAGCAACCGTAACAGATAAAGTATGTCCAGGGGGAAAATGGGAAACCTCTAGACAATGAAAGCGAAATGTTTGGTGAAGTAAATAAGTATTTCACTCAGGTGTTCACAAAAACAAAAGGCCACATCACGCTTCGGGCAGTGGAAGGACAAAGATGCTTATTAAACAGTATTAACATGGAAGAAGCAGAAGTGTTTCGGGTTCTAGAAATACTCACCGTTAAGAAATCTTCAGGGCCTGATGTTATCCTATCAGTTGTACTTAAGGAAGCTAGATGGTTTCCATGAGAAATGGGTTTCCAAGTCGCTGATGAAACTCAACAGCTGTTCAAGACGGGAGTAGGAATAAATTAACCAATCCATAAAAAGAGTGACAAAATTGAACAAGTAATTATAGACTAATAAGTCTTCTTTTATACAGTATTTGAGGTTAGGGAAACAATTATTAGAGCTAAACTAGAGGATCACCTACTGTATTTTGAAAGAGAGTAAAGGCCTTAGTTGCCTTGTTTAACTTTTCAGAGCTCTTTGAACACAGAGTATACATTATATTTGTATTTAGATTTTAAGAAGGCTTTTGATAAAGTTCTTTAAGGAAATTTTGTTTAGCAAATTACAGGAAGTAAGCATTCAAGAAAATCTGCTTCATGTTTATTTCAGTATTATGCATAATTATCATTAATGACAAGTTAGCTGTAGTAATGAGTTAAAACAACACATAAAGAGTTCTCCCTTCGAACAGCTCGGGTTTACCTTTATAAAGATATGCTGTGAAAACACTCTGTGTAAGGCAAAAAGAAAATATTCCCTCAGTTTCAACACTATGGTATACAAATCCAGTCTGCTTTCAGTTTACTGATAAGGTGAAATTGGAAAGTTTAATTTAACTGGAGATTCACCTTTAATGCTAGAGTGCAAAAGAGATTTCTGGAGCAGCATTGCCATCTACTGTCAACAAAGGGGTAGTCTCCCCTCTGTTTTCTTGAAAACTGAATAACAGTGTTATTAACAGCTTAACAATGTCACAAAATTGAGCGTACATTGTGAATGTACTCTATTGTTTCTGCTTTTGCCAGAAAACAGTTATCAAATGTACAATTCCAACTCAGGTGTATATCAAAAATTGTTTTTAAATATCACAATCATTAATTGTATTGTAGTCACCTAGCCCTTTTCTGAAGTTGTTTTAACTTGATTTCAACTTTCTGAAGTTTAAATTGTGCTGACTTGTTGCTAAATCTGAGAAGTTATAATGATAAAGTTGTTGACCGAAGGACTGTATCTGTTTAATATTACTTTATATTGTACATTAGTTTGGTGATTTCTATTTCCTTTTGATCAAATTCATTGGTGATGTTTTTTCTTTAACCTCTTGAGCAGAAATAGGAAACTTCTGAAAACGTCTCCTTTTGTTTCCATGTAGTTACACAATGCCTGCACCACACACACAAGTTGCCACAGGTGTACTCTGTGTTTCGTTGCAGATTTTCATTGACACCATTCCCAACATCATGTTCTTCTCGACGATGAAGCGGCCTTCAAGGGAGAAACAAGAGAAGCGCATTTTTGTCACCGACATGGACATCTCTGAAATTTCTGGCAAACCTACTCCAGCATCCATCACTTTCCAGTCCCCCATCACCAAAAACCCTGACGTGAGGACCGCCATTGAAGGAGTCAAATACATCGCAGAAACCATGAAATCGGACCAGGAATCCAACAACGTAAGAGTACACGAAGACATCAACATTGACAGCATGTTAAGCAAATTAATGTTGTCTTTTTTTTTTAGAAACATTCTTCATCTTCCATTTTCTAATAGCTATATCCAGTAGAGGGTCGCAGGAGAAATGGAACTTATCCCAGTAAACAATGGGCACAATGCAGGATACATTCTGGATGGGACATCAGTCCATTGCAGAGCACACACAGACAAGCACACATGCACTCAAACCAGGGCCAGAAGCCACTTCACCTATCAGTATAACTTTGGGCTGTGGGAGGAAACTCATGCAAACATGGACAGAGCATGCAAACTCCACACAGATAGCACCCCAGATCCAGAATTGAATCTAGGGCCCCAGCACTGTGAGGCAGCAATGCTAACCACTATGCCACCGGCTCGCCCAGTTCTTAAACATCGCATCATATTTTTAAGTAGTTTTATTTGTTGCTTTTATTTCTGGAAACTGGTGATACAGAAATTGTCACAAGAAGTTAACAGGTAACTTTAAATGAACGGGAGCCATGGCCCAATAATTTAAGACCCATTTTAAAAACAAACGTTTGTCGTTGTATATCCACTGGACTGAAATACCACAGAAACATCTTCAGATAAAAATGAAAATGTCTGCATCACCAGCTTCACTCCACGGCGTGGTTAAGTTTAGTAATCTTATGTAATAATGTTATACATAAGCAGCTATGATATTTTAGTTTCCCTGTCTTTGCGCTCCATTTTGGTTCTACAATCACAAATATAAGACATACGCAGCATGTTTAGCAAGTTCGTTGTCATTCTTTATGAGAAACGTTCTTAAATATCCGTTTTCTAACCACTTTACACAATACAGGGTCACGGGGGAGCTGGGGCCTATCTCAGCAAGCAATGGGCAAGAGGCAGGGTACACCCTGGATGGGACATCAGTCCATCACAGGGCACACACAGGCACAGACACACACAAACTCACACCACGGACCAAGTTTCCTAGAAGCCAAAAAACCCATCAGTATGTCTTTAGTCTGTGGGAGGAAACCCAAGATGAAGACACGTAACAGTACAAATGGTGCAGATGGTGCCCCAGGTCCGGAATTGAACCCAGGGCTCCAGCGCTATGAGGCAGTAATGCTGACCACTGCGCCACTGTGCCTCCTGTCTTTACATGCTACCTTCAAAAAACAATTAATTCTTGGATTCTGTGGATAGTTTTGAATTTGGGGATGTTTCTTCTGTGCTTTATTTGTTGTCCACTCTCTCTTTTCATCTTCCCTTTTTCAACAGGCCGCCGAGGAATGGAAGTTCGTCGCCATGGTGATTGATCACGTCTTGCTCTGCGTCTTCATGCTCGTTTGTATCATCGGCACGCTGAGTGTCTTTGCTGGCCGTCTCATTGAACTCAATCAGCAGGGATAGGCCCTATCCTCAGCAGTGCAGTTGGAATCATACTTTGGGAACTGCAAGCATCCAGGCCTAGACATTTATTTACAAATAATGGAATGCCCAAACCTTTGACCTTTTCACCACATACAGAAATTCTACCTTATTTCCTTGTGGCAGTAGTTTATGATGTGTGTACCTGATGTTTTTGCTCTGTTTATTTTGTTTTATGTCCTGCAACTAACGTTATGTGTGAAATCGTGTTATCACATAATTTAGATTGTTTCTAAGGAATGAAAGTTTCACACTTCTGTACAGTAAGTACCAGTTATAGAGCAAGACAATTTTCGGGGATTTGCAAAGGTGAATGATGATGTATGCATTGTCATCTTGAATGGAGACTGGAGAACAAGTAAAATAAATAAGGTGTGGTTAAGGTGCATTTCTAGTAAAGTGTGAAGATGAAATTATTTGTTGAGAGATAACTGAAGGGGTTGGATTTTTGTTGGATTATTCAAGGCTTAAACAATTTATTTTGTGCTGCTAAGTATGGATAACGAACTCCATGGGTTTAAAATTAAGAACAATACTAGAGCCTGTGTGAATGATCTCGCCATTTTAACTTTAAAAAAACCCCTTCAAACGCAGTGTGTCAGCTCCCTCTAGTGTTCTAGAGTGTTCAAGATTTTTGATACATGATTCTGTTTTTCGTCTTTTTATTTACGGAATTGTTTGGAATAACTAATAAAAAACTTAAAATTCTACAATGCCTTGGTGGTTTCTAAATCCTTTTCATGTTCCGCATAATTTGACATATTATTATACGCGGCGTTTGTTATCCGTCCACACTGGGAGATACTTTTTCCACAGGCCAGCATTTATCTTAAGGCTATACAAAAATATTAAAGGGGGTTATTGAAAAATGCTACAATTGAATTTTTCGTTTGTATGTATATTATTTTAGTTCTTTGCACGGTAAGATGCTATACATTTGGCAATTTTACGTGAGCCCCTCCCCTTGTCAGGGGACATGAGATTTTAAAGGAATTTTAAAATCTGACGAGTAGTAAAATCAACGAAGCAGCAGTGGAATAGTAAATATTGATTATGATTATGCATCATACTTGCCTAAATGAAAGTGCTGTATACATAATCCATGAGATCAGGGTTCTAGCACTTCAGTCCTCTGGCTTCTAGTGAAGCAATCTTTTTATTCTCCTGGTGTTTCCCTGAGTAGAGTGAAAACACGCTATACTAGGTCACAGCTCTTGCTTTGAGTATGCAGATTATCTCCCGTTAATCGAATCACCGTTCGATTAACACAAGGAGTGATTAGAAAGGCGTTTTCATATAAAACAGAAAGCTGAATGCGACTTAGAATACGTTTTAAATATAAAAATAAAGTCATTTTCAGTGCAAAAATACTGCCCTGTCTTCCCTTGTGCTCCGATTTTTATTTTTTGGTGGAAAAATAGCCTACATTAGCATTTGCTTCATTTTACCTTATATAGTGGTAGAAAATGCAAGTTATTAACGTAACAAGTTAATCCAAATGCAATAGATTTGGTCAAGACTGAGAAATATTTGTTTCATATTTCCCTTTTCAGTATACACTTGTCTCTTTCTTTTCTAAAAATAAAAGTTTTTTTTTCAGAAAATGAACAAGAGTCACATCTGGAAACATTGCATCACTGTGAAATGTCCCGGATTTGGGAGAAGCAGAAGTTGCTCTGCAGACGAAGACTATAAATAGCTCGCTCCGACCAAAATGCCCCGTTTTCCGAATCTGTAAAGACAATTAAACAACAAAGAGTGATGTAAGAAAACTGAAAACAAAAGAAAGTGACAGGTAGGTACAAGACAAAAGTTTCTACTCCAAAACGCATCTCTCCTTTTCACGGACGCAACGTGTTGAACGGAAATAAAAAATAACTTGTGTTTTTATAGTGAAAGGAGTGGCAACAGAAGTAGTTTAAAGAGACGTGAAGTCGTAACCCTGTAGATAGTCGTACCAAAACGGGAAATGATTTCAAAAAACTGAATCCAGAACGTTATGAAAACCGAGACATTGTTTGCATTAAAAAAGTATATTAATAAAAGAGGCACACGGTGTGCAGAAACCGCTACACAAGTTGGAAATATTCACTGTAAAGACCAAAGCGAGAAGTGGAGTAGACATGTGTAGGATTTTTACCAAATTCCATTTTTGCACGAATTTAATGTTTTTGTTCCCTTCGTGTAAGTTCTGAATGATGCAATGCAACTGTTAAAGGACTTAATGTCTGTGACAACTGTAGGATTCGGCCGTTTTGGGCTCCCCTCAGCGTTTCTTCGGAATTCACCGGCTTTTTTGTTACCACTTTTTTAAATTGGCATCTAGGAATTTGTAGATTGTTGCAAGGATGCCATATTTCAGTGTAATTAGAGCTGATTTAAACAGTTATTTGCATTTGTTGATATTATATACGACATATAACGGAATGAGTTAAAAAATGACAAAAATATCTGAGCAATGATATTATGGTTGTTTACATCTATCTTGTTGTATATTGTTTACAGATTATAGTTGATACATCTGTCTAATGATTCTAATAATGTAATTTTTTTATATTCTGATCATGTTAGCTTTGACAAAAATATACTACAATGTGTAGTTTTGGGAAAATGTAGTTACTTTGTAAAGGAGTTTATTTCTGAATGCATGTTCTTCCATATTCTTATTAATTTTTACACAATTTTACCCTTTTGGCAGTAACTTGTAACTATAGAAAACACAACGTTTCGGCCGTGGAGACTTTTTCAGGTGTGAGCTGAAGAAGGCTCCACGGCTGAAATGTTGTGTTTTCTTTCTTCTCTTTTCAGCATGGAATAAACCTATTACCTGTTCCTTTGCAGCCTACCCATGCAGACTCAGCTACCCACCTGAATTACTTGTAACTATAACCTATTACTCTTGGAAATGTAACTTTTCCCAACACTGACATAACAAATTGTAGGATGCACATAAATGTTTTTAAATGTAATGATGTTGTGGAATTCAGTTAAATTAGGGAACAGCAGGAGGGGTGGAGACTGTTTATAGCAAAATATTCAATCCAGTTGGTTAGCTGACATTGGCCACAATCTCCCTACACAGTAAAACAGCTTCATGCTTTGTGTTCTCCTTTTTAATAAGGATATAGGAAGGAGTTTGATCACTGTATTAAGTTTCATTTTGTAGCAGGTCCAATAGGTGACAAGTTTAACATCTATGATAACCCTTGCAATGTTTGTAAAGCCATGTTTATTTGAATAGGTCTTGATGTTTGGTGGTTATGTTGCTCCATTGGTACCTTTGTCTTTTTTATCATTTGCATCTGTTGTGTAGTGAAAGACTGGAGAAAGTCTATAGCGTATTTCTGTTTTGATACAGGCCGTGTAGCGCAGTGTTCTGAGTTACAACCTTGCCTCCTTTTCTGAATGATATTATATACCTGTAGATACAGAATGTGAAACACAAGGTCCTTGAACTCGCATAGTCAAGAATTCAGTGTTTCATTTGATGTTTTGAAACGTGTTTATAAGACAAATTTTCTATTGGAAAAAAATAGGCTTAGAATTTGCCTTGTATAATCTTACACCTCTTGACTTTCACACTTAAAACAGGATTACAAAAGCAGTGTAACAGTAAAAGTTCTGCTGATGCCTTGTAGATATCGTATTATAAGTATATTCACTTACTTTTTAATTTTTGTTCCCCTTTGTCTGTTTTACTGTACTAATATGACAATGTTACTATAAATGCTCACAAAGGAAATACTGTCTGTACCAGTGTTGTGTGTGTGTGTGTGTCCTGTTTAAGCACATTAACATCTCTCTGCTGCTTTTACCAGGCTACAGTACATTACAGGCCTACACTATCTCTGCTGGTCCAGGTTCAATCAGTGACTTGGATTACAGGATTATTATCACGGTATATTGCATCAAAAGAGAAAAAGATGTAATAGCTGTTAGCCATACAGTGGTTGTTCATCAGCAATGTTTTATCTTTCTTAGATTGACAGGTACAAGGCAAGTTGTTAATTTACCTGCTCCAGCTGATCAGTGTATAATTGGTAAAAGATAAAGAAGCTTCAATGGGATAAAGAGGTACTGTGGGCATTTCCCACAGAGCAATATTGTTCAGGCCAAACTGTTCAATTTTTTTTTCTTTTATGAAGTAAACAGGAAGTTACAAAAGTGTAAGTTTAGGCAGAGAATGTGAAAGAGACTAGGGCAGGAGTCTTAAATTCAGTTCCAGGAAATGTTAGCATCTTCTGTTTTTTATTTTTCTTTAAGCCTGGGTAGTCAACTAAACACTATGTAAGAATGTTAGTGGTTTTACCTTGATTTCTTTAGTGAAGACCATGTTTACGGTTTCTGACATTTTCCAGCTTTTGACTGCTCTGTCAGCTTTGCAAACATGCTTTCAGGTAGTAGTGGTCCGTTTACCTAATCATTTTCCTGGTGAGACATATAAAGGATTTTCTTCATGCCTTACACAGTTGATTATTCAAAATATTTGCTTCATCTCATTAAAGGAACAGTTATGCAGATCTTTATGAAGTGCAG
This sequence comes from Atractosteus spatula, assembly GCF_055471065.1. Classification (NCBI taxonomy): domain Eukaryota; kingdom Metazoa; phylum Chordata; class Actinopteri; order Semionotiformes; family Lepisosteidae; genus Atractosteus; species Atractosteus spatula. The sequence continues at coordinate 26,522,074 of NC_142718.1, forward strand.
ACTTCTATGCAAACATTTCGGAGTCTACTTAGAAATAGATAATTAGTTAAATAACCGGGCCCACTATGTAACTGAGAGCTCAGGTGTAACGAAGCCTAGAAGATGCAAAACCCTCCAAAAACCAAGTGTGAGACACCTGAGCTAAGGGTGGAACGCATTGATCTTCCATACCTAAAAGCTCTCTTCAGCCTATTTTCTGTCTTTGGTTGGTTAAGGGAATATTGGTTGGTTATGGGAAGGCTAAAAACATTAAGATCTCTTGATTCTGCTCTAAAAATTCACCCGAGCCCGCTAATATTGAAAGAATTTTAAAAACAATGGGATTCCCTTGCTATCTGAATCCGTTACATAATAGTGTCAGTTGGTAACCAATTGTGATCTTGCCAATCACCGAATGCACTCTTCTCTTTACTGAAGCTGTCTTTATGCAAAACTGTAAAAAGTGCAATTTCATCACACTAGGTAAGACAATAACCTTGCGCTGTCTTGTAATTAGAGAACATACCGCTACACACATAGTAAGTGAACCAATTCATCTGAATTTTTAAAATCCTGTAGACCATCTTGATTCTGTTTCAGTGTGCTTGTGTGATTAAAGAGAGGTATACTGAAAGGCCTGTACCGGTGTATTCTGGTGATTGAATTCACTGGTTATTGTTATGCAAAAAGTGCTTGATCTATGTGGACTGAACTGAAAGAGTTTTTTTTTTTCCTCTCAGTTATGTCATAATTTGAGAGGTTAAAAAAAAAGAGAATTTTTGCTGCTCTGTATTTTGCTCCGCAAACTAGTAGAGCGTTTGTAGAATAATTTTTAGTTGCACATCTATGTGTAATTGGACGTTAATGGCATCAATTATGTGTTGGTTATGATCTTCTTAGTTAGAATGCCCCTCCCAGCCATGTAATGAAAGCAGAATTATTGGATTGGAGTGCTTCAGGAAGAGTCTGGGTGAGATCTGGGATTTAATAAGCGAATGGACCTCTTGGTAATTTGATCTCGAAGAGACCGCCTCTTATTTGTGACAAGAGTGAAATGAAGTGGGTTACCTTACTAGAGACCTTCCTCTTGCAGAATTAAGTCCTTTAGTGATGAGTTCCCTAAATTGCTGCTTTGTTAATTTTGTGGTGCGTCATAATGAAGGACATATTGGGATAGTGTTAATGTTAACCCCAGATTGAAAAATAAGAACTATGTTTCGTGGTTTTACCTTGAGTTCTTTAAAGAAGCAGTTTTTTGTCTTTGGACTTCTCTTTTGGCTTTGCAGAAGTACTTTAAGGTAGTAGCGGTCAGGGCTCTTGACTTGCCACTTGATGGTTATGGGTTCAAATCCAAGGTCTAAATGACACAAATTCAAGTTCCTTTAGATAAGAAGCTAAAGAAACGAATAATATTTTGTAACATCAAAAGTGCGAAAATTATTAATGATGGAATTCCAAGTGCTCTTAAAGCCACTGAATGATAATAGTATTTTTACTAACTAAAGGTTACTGAGGTTATTAACAAGTACAGGAATGTGTAAAGGAAAGCAGTTAAGCTTTGTGCTACAGCAGTGTTTTGATAAATTGGGAAATGTATATGTATTTATTGTCAGAGGCCAAGGGTACAAAAAAGTGCCTCTTAGCCAAAACTGATCTCAATTTTTGCAACCGAATATAAAACTACTCTACTTCAGTCTACAATCCCTCTTGGACCAAATGGGAATTCTAGGTTTGCCTCAAGATTATCACTTTTTTAAATAGAAAGAGTTTCACCTGTTGGCACAACCTAAATATATTGCTTTTAATACAGAGAGGGACTCTCAGTCAGAACAGAATTTTAATTTGGGTAAAAATGAATGAATTTTTTAGCTTTTGCCGTTGTGAGGAGAAAAACACTTTTGAATATTGATATTTTTTGTGTACATGTTTGATTTTTCTGCTAGATCTGGGTAAATGTATTGCACTGCCTGCCAGGTCAGCTCCAACCTCTGCCTTGCTCTGTACAGTACATTGAGATCCAGCATTGAAAGCATGCTTTCTGTTTTCTTTGTTAGTCCCATGACCTGCAAGCCACACCAGTTTTATGAACACGATACTATCGGTGAACGGAGTGAAATCTTGTTCAAACTTCCTGTAGAACTGTAAAAGAGGCAGGGTCAGACAATCAGTTCTGGTAAAGGGCAATAGTAATGCTGAAGGCAACCAAGTAGGCTGTCCTTTCTGTGAATTGTGACTGGTCCATTGTAGTGCTTGAATTCATTATTGCTTACTCACTGACTGCAAGGAAGAAAATAACATCTTTTTAGCCATTAAGCGCACAAATAGTAATGAAAAGGTCTCTATATGATGGAGCTTCTCCCAGACAAAAAATCTTCTGTACTTCACTGGTAATGAATGTGTGGCTGATGGCAATTTGATTACAATCCTCAGAGGCTATTAACTATAGAAAACCTAGTGGAAGTGCTTTTACCATCCTATCTAAAAAGGTAATATTCTGGTTGCAAAAGGTCCTTGGAAATCTTCTATAATATTTTCTTAGCCTTGGTTTAGTGGGGTTGTTTTACCTTCAAGGAGAAAGAAATCTGATTATTTTTTGCAACCTGTAGAGAAACCAAAGAGCTTCTTGTAAGGGTTTCTATGTTCTCCTTGGTCCGATCTATAAGGATTCCTGGTCACAGAAGCATCTAGGTGCAAGCGGTGGTGAACTGGAGTAGAAATCTAGCCATGAATCTTAAGTGTAGAAGGATGCCCTAGACTGGCTGGAGATCAGTAGCAGGGGAAGGTGATTCTAAGCGGCGCATGACTGTGAGCAGAGCTCCGAGAGAAGAGAGCACAGTGAGGAAGTGTGGCACGAGGTCTGCTGGTTACAGGAAGCCTTCACCGACGAAGGAACTGATGTTAGCGAAAGCTGCTGAGAGCACTGAGGTGAGCATTTCTAAGATTTTTTTTTTTGTGTGTCACGCGAATAATCAGCATGCAAAAAGAAAAGAAAAGGCCTTGTTTTTAATTTTCCTGCGGCCGGTACTGGACTCTCCTATAATAACGCAAGTATTTTAGTTTATATTATCATGATTCTTTTATTTAATAGCTAGTTACTCTTTGTCTCACAGTCATGGTGTTTGAACCCTAACCACAGGAGGAACTGAAATATAGCAGTCCACCAGAAAGTGGAACTTTGACTTGTACTATGAAAGAGAACAAGGAAATGTAAAGCGGTATCAAGATAGTGAGTTAGTTCTCTTTAATCATGCTGTTTATTTTTATAGTTTAAAATGAATTCTGAAATAAAACTGTTTGGCCATCAGTGAACTAAAGTATCGGTGAACCAAAAAGAATCCCAATACTCTTAAGGTTTTGTTTGAGCAGTATGCAGCAGTTCATTGCTAATTGATTGAATATATTCGAATATATATTAAATACATAATAAATTATAGGCATTCTTAGTTATTTGCCTTATTTAATTGTTTGCCAATACACTCTTGTGTCGTTAGACCAAACTGGATTAGCTTCCTGGTTTATGGAGTACCTACTGTTTTGCGAATCGGTCTCTTTTGTTCGAACATGGTGTGGGGAAAACCAACAGACATAAACAGCCAGCTTGTTAACTTCCGCTGTCTTCAAACCATAAAAACGTATTCCTTTTGGTCTGGGGTAGCATGCAGGACCAAGAGGTTGAAACGGATGGTGAAACTGTTCGACCCACTGATTTGCATCATTTCATTTGTTTGCGTTATTAGGATTTTTTTTTCAGAACGGCCACTAAAGCATGTTAAGTAGTATACCTTTGTGCTTGAAAACACAACTCTTTTGCTGTTTCATGCAGTTTTATTACTGAAAGGGATTGTGAAATCTCAGAGGCACATCCTCAGGTGCATTACTTGCAGATTCTGTACTAACTGCTGTAAAATGAATTTAGCTGGACACTACTGCATTGCTTAGGGAGCCCTTGAACTGCCATGGGATCTTTAAACGAGCAGGTTAAATGGTCGACAACGCCCACAAAACATAATAAGGGATATGCCAGGAACAGTCATGTTGTAGACTTCTCAGATTCTGCAGTAACAAAGGGGGTGACAGGGATACAAAATGACATACAGTACCAGCTTTGGTGTGCCACACCTCAGCAAATATACAGTAACATTGGACAGCAAAAATTTAATTCAAAGTTTTAATCTCTACCTGATTAGTGTGTAAAAACATAACCATTTGAAATATTTAATACATTTGCTAACTGTAGGACCTATACAAAATAAAACTTTGTTTTAAGGGAAACAGGTTTGTTTGGTCATAGGTTAGTGAAGGCAAGACAATATTTGTAACTAGAGATATCGGTTTTGCCCTTTTGATAGGAAACTGTAATGTAGTATATAGTATAATAAAAGTATTTTATTGAATAGAACAAAATAGGCTCTTTTTGTGACTTTTCATATGAAAATGAGTAGGTGATTTCATTTAAGAGGAAAACTATTATTAATATATAGCATTGTGAAAAAAGCAAAAACATTTGACATAAAGCGTTGCATGTGTGAGTTCTAGTACAGTAAATCCTTATAGATATAGATTAGTAAAACTCTGCCATAGGAGTAAAGTGCTTCCATGTTGCTTTATTTTTATGTAATGTATGTTAAACAGCTGCCATTTAACTCATTTTAAGTGTGCAAGCAACAGACCATTGAACGAAAAAACTTCTTAAATATGTCCCAAAGGGGAAGCACCTCCTATGGGAAATCCCATGTTCTGTTTCCATGACCATCTGCAGAAGTTCTGCTGTATGTCCCACTGCTTGATGGTTTTTTGTTTTTGTTTTACAGAAGTATTTCAAATAAAAAAAACATACTTTAAAAAGACAACCATTCCACAATGGCAAAATTCTAACTTTCGAGCTGAGAAAGCTGCACATACATAGGTGGGGGGCTTTGTATTCAGTCTCTGGAAAGTTTGAGTAAGCCTGGTCACCTACATGTCCGTAATGTAATTTATAAGATCTAAGCGTTTGATACAAGAATCATTTCAAAACTGTCGGGCAAAAGCTCCACAATTTAGAACTTAGAACTTGCACTTTGGTTGGAACGGGACTGTTTTTTTGCTCTGGTGACAGGAATAAACCGTCCTTAGTCTGCCTAAGGCCTGCAGAGTACCTGCGTTAGAGACAGCAGATCGGAGACAGATGTACAACCAGACAAACTGCCAGCATTTTCTTGTTGGCAGAAAAATAGAGAAATGTTTATTCACATCCCCCAGACTGTAAGCTCTGAGAATGCCTTTTCATTTTGAATGCGCTGTATCCGAGGGAATGCTTTTTTTTTTGGTTGTTCTCATACAGGATGTTATTTGAACCAGTCAGCAAAGATTTTGACCGTGCTGTCTGACTAACTGCCATGTACGGGGGGGAAACAAAAAGCTATATGACACGCTGCATCCCATCCATCGCTTAGCAAGGAACGTAGCATAATAGAAACCCAAGGCTTTAAACTGCACGTCCACCCACAGACGATTTCGTCGAGATTCGTTTGAGGCAGAGCAATTGAAGCTTCGTATTTTTTTGCACCTGAGAACTGCAATACAATGGGAAAAAAATGGTGTCAATTCAGACCATTGCGGCTTCCATTAAATAACTCAAACCAAACAGAAGAAGGGCAAGGTGCTACTGTAACATGAGGAGAGTTTCTGTGAGAATGGCATCAGCCTTCATCTGCAACATCACTTTCTCCAGTGTAACTTCACATGCAGGCTGTGTCGTGTAACCTCTTCCAGGCCTGGAGGGGATTATTATCGGGACCTCGTCTTTGTTCTTTTTATGGTCTTCGAATGATATTTGGGGCAGTTCTGAAAAGCATCTGAGAAATATGCCGGACGAATCGATGGAGGAAACCAAGTGTATAAGACAATACACAGCACTTCACATTCCACCAGTATCTCGCACGTGCTCAACAGCCCTCACCCAAGATGTTGTGAACCCGCATGTCGCCAAAATAGAAAACTTCAGACCATGTTTGTCTTCGTGACATCCTATTTTTAAGACTGATCTTAATGGCTTATTTTTGTGAAAGCAAGCTATGTGGGATACTACCTGTACGTTTACTCAGTGATGCTTCCACACGACTACACACAGCCCACAAGCCTTTTCTAAAACCCCAGCTAGTGCTCCGTAGCTCTTGTTTGAGACGAACCTGCTGTTTTTACATAGTGTCATGATGCATACTAATAAGAAGTGAAATAACAGTGGCATTGCTAAAGAACTGCCCCCTTGACATAAGCTATTTCCTGAAATACATGAAAATGATCAATATATAATGACCTGAGCAATGATGTTAAGGTGATTGAAATATTCCGGTGTCAGTTTGTCGATAGCAAGTGCAAGTCTTTGTAGGTGAGGTAGCCTTTTACAGTTTGCATACTAGTCCTCCCCTGAGCTTACAGATTCTACTGAGCAGCTCTCTTTCGCTCTGATTTATAGTCTTCAGGCGAGCAGGTTTGTAATGCATGCTCGATCGCTCGGAAATAGTGATGCACCCGCAGAACATCATTGCAAAACTTTCCTTTTCAAGCTAAAAAAAAACTGACCTTAGTGTTGGATTTATGATTATACAAAAAGTATCCCTTAGCAACAGCTTGTGCAGTATTTTGGCAGTAGAAGGTCTGCGTCCAGATGGATTATGACTCAGCCTGTTAAAAGCAGCTAATGAAATCGTTAGCAAGAAAAGAGGGAATAGAATTTTTTACTTTTGTAATTGGCAAGATTTTGAATTATTGGCTGGTGTCGTACAGCTATCCCATCATGAGTGGCATCACAGAGGATCATCTACACACTTAAGGTATTACCTGAAACATTACCTCGACCCTGTGATCTGCCCTTTAGAAGTGGATTGTAAAGTCTCCATTCTTGAAAAAACTGACAAAGAGCTCTGATCTCTCTTTCTTTAAATCGAGTTCTATCTCCAGCATTCTAGCCTACGAATTCTATGTTTCCCGAAAAAAAAAAACAGATTCCGACCTGCATGCATTGCTGACCTGATTTGTTTTGACGTTAACAGTGCTGCGTGAACAGTATGCAGAGGAGACGTCCAGCAGTCCTGAAAACAAGTGGTGCCGCTGGCAGCTGGTTAGATGAGGAGCACAGCTGTCAGAGCAATAATGAAACAGACCCTGCTGAACGATTCTGTTGTGGTTTTTGTTCTGTTCTTCTTTCCCCACAAAAACATCATTTCATAATTTCTTTTTGAATTAATAGCCGGTTTGTGGTCATGCCACTAGTATGGTGGCTAATTTTCTTTTGTACTAAAGGGGTTTGGATGTTTCCGACACAGGCAGTACCTGTCTTGCTGATGTTTACACCTGTAAAATGGCCTGCAGGTCATCACAGCTCTTGTCCTGGGGCTGAGCGGCCTGTCGCCTTGTGGTGAGAGAAAAACTAAAGAGAAGAGAAGTTAAGAGATCTACTTCTTATCCAAAGGAAGTCCCTGTCTTCAAATTTTCAACATTTCTGTAGTATTAAATTATGTATCAGTAACTATAAAAATCAGAAAATAGTATGGTTACTGGAATTGTATTACACGTATTGAATAGACAGAAATTTAAGAACTATTTGGAATCTTTACTGGGGGCATATTGCATGTTCTTTTTGCAATATAGAGAGTCATTTATGTACACCTTTATTTTTTGAGAATATATACACAATATGTATCTGTTGTATGGCTCTCCTTGTCTCTCATATACAGTCACGGTGTCTGGAAACTTTTTGATCTGATATCCACAGCTTAGTTCACTGAATTTGATACCAACAGATTTGAAGAAAGCATCATCTTTTGCTGCACTGGAATATTGCGTTCTGTTAAAAAAATAAACACATCGAGTTGTTTTAACAGTAATTGAAATAATATTAATTGAGGCTTCGTCTGCTCCTGCAATGTGTTTGGTTGTTTGTGAGCAATGCTACTCTCTTCCCGTTTGCCTTGAGGGTGGAAAAGGAAGATGAAAGGCAGACATTTTAAGAGAGTGTAAACTGCAGTCTGAGAGTCTCAAGCAAGATGCTTCAAAGGGCAGCTCAGCGTGAAAGGCAGTGCCAGCATGATGCTCAGACACTTTCCCCTTAATTCAACACCAAGAGCCTTAGCAGCTGAGGCACTTTCTGTCAGAGCCACATTTCTTGAAGAACATTAGGAAACAATTATAGGGGGAAAGTGCTTCAGTAGTGCAAGTAGCCTTTTACGCTAAATTTGGAGCATTCGGTGTAATTCTAGCATCTCCGCAAAGTAAGGGAATTTCTATGCAGGCTTTGTGGTGGATAGTCCTGGATGACTTTTTTAAAAATAAATTCAGCAAAACATGCCTTGCAAGTACTTTTATTGAAAATCTGACGAAGGAAAACAGTACGGATGGGCTCCAGATTGACTCCACTCTGCTGAATTATCGAGCACCATCTTTCATGGTAATGCATGAAAAGACCTATTGTTCTAGATATTCTGCTAATGTTAGCAAGCAGCATGTGTGTCAGTAGTGCAGGCGTTCCTCACAATACTCGATATGTCATGCGGAGTCTGGCCTCAGGGACTGAGTTTCAGCTCTGAAGAAAGACATTCAGGAGCTAAAAATAAGACTCGGACAGACAAGAATATTGAAGTCAAGACAGTCCTTCCACGTCAGCACACAGGATTTAGAGACAGATTCTTTTCATCACTGTCGAAGCTTGGTATGATTTATATCACAGACAATTAACACTACAAAAATAAATATGTTGCTGGAAAAAGGGGTAGTTGATCATCAGGTCTAAGGGTCTCAAAATCTTGTCTGTATTGCAATATGAAATGATTATTCCAGAAAAATACATAAAAGGAGATTTTAAAAAGGTGAAGGCACACCATTGCTTTGTTTTTCCTGACCTCTCGTTCTTTTGGATATTCAGGTGTAGACATTTTCTGGTATCTCCCCTGATTTAGTTACGTGTCAGTTGAGGTTTGTGAGAAAGTGCCTCTACATGGAAAAACAAGCTTTTTTTATACAGTATGTCATGTGTGGTCGTAGGCATGGCTTCTTCACACACTACTTTTTGAAAGGAAGCTTGGGAGAGTTCCAAAAGGCGGTTAGCAAATAGTTATGTCCAATTATCTGGCTGGGCTCAGTACACATTCAAATGAGACAAATGGTATCCCAGAGCAGTTGCAGCAGTTGCAGGTTTATTTTTGTAAAAAGAGAGCAGCTTTCAAACTGTGGCTCACTGACTGCAGCTGTCTCAGTTCTGAGAGAGGAGCCGAGTTCAGGGTGGTGTTTTACTATGGATACATGTAGACATTCCAGGCTGATTATAGTAAGTAGGTTATAATAGTGGAGAACTCTGAATTTAACTGAGGTTTAATGAATTGTAGGTAGAATAATTCTGTTTGGTACTCAAAAGTGTTTGGGAAGAATTTCACTCTTCGATTGTAACAAAGGCAGAACAGTTAGTACTGTTGTTCAGAATGGATGTGGCCTTAAAGAATGGAAATCACTGTACCCTGAGAGCTGGTTTAATGAGATGATCTCCTCAAGTACATTGGAGAGGATTCATTTCTATAGTGATTTTGTAAGTACTGGGGTCTGTTTCTTGAATGTTTTGAAAATGACTGAGGTCTGTTCATAATTTTAGTTGTTTGACACATCCATTCATTTTGTGATTACTTACATCCCCAGATTTGGACTTTTTCTTATCTCAACAAGAAAACAGTAAAAAGGGACAAGTAAGTTGCTCCCTTTTTGCTGTTTGTTTTTTGTTTGTGCTTTTGTATGTTAGCTAAACATTTTCAAAATGTCTTCAATAAAATATTTAAAATACTTAAGCAAACATTGTATCCACCTTCAAAATTCATCTTTCTGCCATCTTTTCAATATATGCTTACACCCATATGCCGGTTCTTTGTCTCCAGGGTTTATTTTAGTTAAAATATTTCATAATTTTCTGGCCAAGTGCCAATTTGTCACTGGACGATAGGGACCCGTACAGGCAGCTACTTCTACTTAGGTGGCAGAGGAAGTTTGAAGACTGGACAGAGAGAGCTTTGTGAAGTAAAAATAACTAAGTGCACTAATGCAGGAGATGTGTTAATTCTGAAAGGTGGGAAAACATCCACCATATTTAAATGTCATTTGTCAACACAAACCTCTTTTATATTGAAGGCAGAACACTTTTGTAGGAGATGTAAATAAAATGCAGGATTCTCTACGTGGGCATACACTGTCATTAAAAAACATGGTCATTTTAAGGAAGAGTTTAATGCCTCTTAAGATGAAGGCATGCAATTTCCGTCTATTGGTTAAAACACTTAATATTGTTACTATGAGGTGTTTTTTGTTTGGCTTTTTTGTGCTACAGCGACTCGCAGTAGGCATTTCTCTGTAGTACAGAGCAGCAGTGCTGCGAAGCAGAATCGTTAAGCGGCAGGATGGCTTGTGGGTTTGGTTGAAGCACAGATCTTCCTGTTGACCAGTTTCACAGGAAGTCAGAGGCCTAAGTTAAACCAGTCTAATTCGTTTCAGTTTGACATGCAAATCCAATACTCTTGTCTTGTGAGCTCTTATTAATGCTTGTACTGCAGACAGGAATTACAAAAACAGTACAATTTAAATTCATTTCTATGCAAAGTAGTCTTTCAGGAATCCTGATTTGTCTGTTGAAAATAATTTAAGAATTACATGAGGCAGTACTGGCTAGGTCCCTTCCCTAGGCCAAAATATGAATTTTTTTTGTATACAACTTTGGCTTCTTTTGGCTGTTTTATAGTAGGCTTTTTATAATGGTTAAATCCAGGACAGGAGCAAGATCAAACAAGTGAAATGAGGTTTTGGTTGCTTATTTCTCATTTTTCTTTCAAAAACCAGTTTTTGTAAGGCTGTAGCTACATTATCATTTCCTTGTGAATACACACTATAGAGTTCAAAGCGCGAGTAATGTTTGTTAACACGCATGCAACAAAAAGTATTCAGAACCTTACGGAACTTCAGGCACCATTGCAAGAGCCCACTTTCAGGAAGTGGATCACAAAACAAGATTGATTGTAATGGCTTTATTTTAATTTAGAAATGAAAGGTCTTTGCGTGCTTCTGCAACACCGTTAATGACGAGAGGAGTAGACAAATTGTCTTCTCTTATATTGCAAGTCTTTATCAGGCTATTCAAATTTGCTAATGATCAACGCTTGCTTATTATATCCCCAAAATATGCATCAGATGTCATCAGAACATTATTCCCAAAGGAACAAGTAACCTACACTAGAATTTTTTTCATTAATCCAAATGACACAATTAGGTTTTTTTAGAAGAATAAATCAGATTGCTTAATACCTGTGGAAAAGATTTCCGTAAGAAATTCCGATTCCCCCCCCACCATGAAAACTAAAGTGGGACCACAGCTCAGCTCCAGCAGGTGCGAATTTCCCAGATGAGGAATGGACAGGTTACCCTTGTGTTTTCTGCCTGGCAGGTGTAAGAAGCTTCAGAAGGAATACTGAGGAGAGAAGATGCCTGTCCCCCCCCCTCCACCGGCCGCCCCCCCTCCCCCCACATTTGCTGTGGTAAGACGTTGTCACATTCAACATGCAGATATTAAGCTTTTTAGGGCATCGTCATGAGACAAAACTATGGGACTGTTGTTCTTGTAGATTGTTTTTTCCTTGGCCTCTCCCCTCATTTGTTCACTTTGAAGCTTTACTCGTTTAGAACCGCCGATCACCATTTTCATGTTGCAGAACTACAGGCTGACATTGCCAGTTGATTTAAGCATTATCTCCATGGCAACAACCCCTGTATCTGAAACAGCGAGAATTAAAACGCTTAGACGTGTTCATCCAACACGCCAACCTGCTGATCTAGTCAAACTTTGACATGTACCTACTGGAAGAGGGGGGCATTATTATTTATGTTTGGCTGATGCTTTCATGCAAAGTGACTTATATTTGTACCAGTTTACACAGCTGGGCATTTTACTGAAACCATCAGAGAGAAGTGCCCTTGAGTACAGCACAACACGACTGCCTGGGGTTCCAAGTCACAGCTTTCCAGCTATGGGTTAAGAGCACTAACCACTTCTCCGCGCTCCTGCATCTGTCTCTCACACCTGTGGGTCCCTGACGACCTGCAGGAACTGTTATCGTATGGGGAGCTGAGAAACCTCTGGCCAGCTCTGCCCTCGTGTTGTGGAGTCCAGTGTATACTGCCACCTGGGAAATCTTAGTTACAGCTGGCAAGTGACACGACCCATGTCTGGCTTTGTGATATCTGACCCATAGAGGTCAGTCTGAATGCTTTTGCAGATTAAACCACTCATCGACCCCACACTTATTGTTTTTTTTAACATGTTGAAAACTAAGAAACAAAATCCCAGTTTTAGGTTATCTTTGCATTTATGTTTGCGAGTTAAAAATGTTGCTGTGGTCACCACAATTGCAGGCTGTATTTACACAGCTGCTGTGTTCCAGTGGAAAATCTTGTCTTGATTTTTTTTTAAGGAAATGCAAGGCAGCTGAAGATGTCCAACTTGCAAGAAATAGTTTAATTATAAGACAAACGAGCTGTATCAAGGTTTCCGGTAATGTGAATGACACATTTCTTAATCTGAAAGTTCTCCAACACTCCAAGACAATTAAGTGATTTAAGCCTGAGAAATAAAAAAGTGTTAAAATAAATGTTTAAATCAAATGTAAATACATATTCATTTGAATATGCATTTATTTGGCACAGCACAATCAATGGCCTCTATACAGGTCTGAGCCTTTGGACTTAGAAACTGTTGCACATAAACTGCTTCTTCACAGTTTATTGGTTTGGAATTTCAGGAAACGTTTGTATTCTCAACACGGACATAATCTTTCTAAGGATCAGAGCATTTAGGGGCAAAATTAAGCTTTATACAAGCTTCATTCTCAAACAAAAAGTGTAAATTCAGAATGGCTGGCACCCCAGTATTAAAACTGATTTTAACTGCATTTATCCTAATCAATTAATTTGGTTACTTCTTTTGGGTTGTATATGTGAAAGTTATATTCAAGTTTTTTCCTTCATTCCATGTGTCATCCTTTAAGAAGTCCTCTTAATTAGGACCCCATAATGAGTAGATATAACTCAGTATTTGAGCATTAAGTAGAAACGTTAGCATAAATAGTACCAGATTTTATCCTTTCTATGTATGTAGGACATCAAAGCATAGATTTGAACATTTTGATTTGCAGTTGTTTTCTTCCTAAAAATGAAGAAAGAATTTTTTGTTCTGTGTGATATACTTTCCTACCGACTGTACTTGTGTATGGCGTGCTTGGTTGGTAAAAAGACTCCTCCTTTTCTTTACAGCGCCATCTGGTGGTAGATCTGGCCGAATTCGCTCTTTAATTCTGACAGAGCGACAGACGCTCTTCCTCCGAATTGTGCTACTACCTTTCCAAAACGCCACTCCCTGCTGCTCCATATCACTGCCAACTTAATCCAGCAGACACATGGGTTTATACGTAATGCAGCACTGAATAACATTTTTCTTTTTTTTCCAGCTAGTAGTGAGTGTGTGAGGGAATGGTTACTGTTGCCATTCATTGTATTGGAAGTTTACAAATTAGAGACCTTGCAATTGTAAGTGTTTGGCTCAAATATTTAATTTCAGCTGTGGCTGGTAAAACTGTACTCTTTCTTTCTAGTTTTGAATCTTTTCTTTTTTGCCTGAGGAAAATTAAGGTGAATATCAGAGAGCTGGTGATTATAGGTTTCTATCTGAAGTATGTCTATGTAATTTATTTAATACTGCTAGTGTTCACAATCAAGAGTCATTTTTATTTTGTGTCCTAGGCCAATACAGAAAAGCCTGCTCTCAACAGGTCTGAACAGCAAGGAAGAAATGCTCTCCTATCAGATATAACAAAAGGAGCTAAATTAAAGAAGGCCGTTACTAATGACCGAAGTGCTCCAGTATTTGACAGTAAGTAAAATGATACTGTTGAAAGCCCCTGTGTGGCTGTGATGGCATTAATAAAGGAAAAGAAAATACATTTCCCGCATAAATTTGCAAGACATTGGCTAAAATACTTTTTCTTTTTAGATGCAGATACAGTGGCATCCTACCGTACATAGTATTTATCACCTATTACATCAAATTTCTGTGTGAGCCAACTTGGCCTTAAACCACTCAGTGAAGTGTAGAAAACCGATTAAATGGTTTAAAAGCAAGGCCTGCCCTGAAGGAAACCTGTTTAGATGATTATGCAGTGATACCTGAGGAGGCCAGCTGTAGTCAATAATTATTTTTGCACAATCAAGCACAGCATTTGGAAAGATAATCGTAGGAGGAGAATTGCATTTTTACCTCCAGCAGACATCATTCAGAATTCTTAAACCCATTCATTCATGGTGAATTCTGTAGTTATTGCTGCAGTTCCAGACAATTATAGCTATAACTGCTGGGAAACAGGTTTACAAAGGTTGCACGACTGCTCCAAGTCAGCTAGCTCAGTGTGTCTTTATACCGTCTTCCTGTAACACTCATTCTTGTCTGAGATGTTATTGGAAAATGTTCCCAAATTGCAGAAGATAAGTTGAGGACCCTACTCTAATTGTGACTTCCAAAAGGTGAATTGTGTAAAAAAAAGTACTGTGCCTTAAAAACTTCACAGTCACATAAATCCAATTAGTAATTAGTAAAGCTCCAGTCTATGATTTTATGCTGCAAAGTATTTGTAGGTGTTCTTGGTTGAATAATGCGTCGTCCTATGATTACTGCTATTTATTTCAAATTATTGGATAAAATATTCCACTCCTTCCCTGCTATTAAATCAAAGATTTGTCATGCAATTATGGAAGCATACTTAACATTAGGAATTCCAGTTACTGCCCAGATCTGTCAAGCACCATCTGTAAATGTTCTTTTCAGAAAGAGTAGGTGGCTTGTGTAAGGAAGCAGTAAATATCATCCTGCAACAAATGCCAAAGTGTGTGTGATGATGGATACCAGTGCAACGACACTGGTTTCTCAATCGTTTGTTGCAGGCACAGTGAAATCTCCTGTTTATAACAATGAGTTCTAGTTTGGACAGTGGTGGCCATTGCAGGCCTATGCTGTGGTTATCAGTCGGTGGTGGTGATCTGTCCAGGTAAAGCCCTGGTATTTTTTTTCAGAACCCAAGGGGTCAGGAGGTGGTGGAGGAGGAGGAGGAGGCGGCGGCGGCGGCGGAGGAGGGGGCGGATTTGGGGGAGGAGCCCCTGGAGGACTCGGGGGTCTGTTCCAAGGAGGGATGCCGAAATTGAGGTCTGCAGGAAACAGAGACAGTAACGGTAAGTGGAATTAGAAAATTGTTTTTCAGGCCTAGGAACTTAACAGCCTGGAATGTGTTGTTTTTTTTCCCAGAAAAGTCTTGGCAACGCATTTCTAGTTGCCGTGTACTTTAAACCCGTGCTAAACTCATATCATTCATCTGGCAATCTGACCACCAGACAGAAGCAAAATATCTCTGTCACAAGCAGGAAATCACCCCGAAGGCATCGTAGATGTTTTGGATTGAAGCCTTGCAAAGTAAGATGAAGCTGAAGAAAGATGTGTCACACAGGCCTGCTTGTGTACGCTGCTGAAGAAAATGTTGACGGTCTGAAACTGTGAAGAAATACCTGAAATAATGAATTGAATGCTCTGCTCTGCAGTTTATCTCTGTTTTTATTTTTCCTCGCAGACTCTGGCGGGGGCAGATCTCCATTGCTGCCCCCTGGAGGACGAGCAGCTGCTCCCAAGCCCTTTGGAGGGAGCTCCGGCGCCCCCCCCAGGCTCCCTGGCGCACCCCCCTCCGCCCCAAGGAGCAGCGGTCCTGAGCTGTCCAGAGGACGTGGGGCTCCGCCCCGGCCGGAGCCTGGCGGTGGGCCGCCCCCTGTGCCCAACACCCCTCGGCCCTCTCAGGGGGGCTTCCAGAACAGGGGCCCCCTGCCCGTGCCTGGAGGCGGCCGGCCCCCGGGCTCTAGCCCCGGTCCTCCGCCACCGGCGTTGCCTAACCGAAACCAGGGGCCTCCTCCTCCTGTGCCGGGAGGCTCCCCCTTCTCCCGGCAGCCATCTCTGTCCAGCCCTCCTGTGCCCAGCTCAGGCCGGCCCCCCCTGCCCCCTGCACCTGGCAGGCTGTCGGATGACCGGCCCCCAGCTGTGCCCCTGGGAAGCAGGCCCTCCCTGCACAGGGACGGACCCCCTCCCCTCCCCTCTCAGAACAACAAGCCCCCCGTCTCCTCGGCTCCTCGTCCACCCCTGTCCTCCGGGGCGCCCCCACTGCCGCCCGGCAGACCGGGCCCGCCGCCCTTGCCTCCAACAACAGGCGCGGACGAGGAAACTCCCAGGCTCCCTCAGAGGAACCTGTCCTTGAATTCCCATGCTCCTGCACCCCCACCAGGCCGGACCGGCCCCCTCCCACCACCTCCCATTGAGAGACCCCCGCCTCCTGTCCGAGACCCGCCGGGACGCACAGGTAGGAAGAGATGGAATGCAGTCACCTTGCGCGTCGGGATGGCGAGATTTTGAAAGGCCATCACCTTGAAGGCCTGGCCTGAATTAACTGTGCTGTGTGCGCAGTGCCCTGTTTCAGAAAACACACTCTAACGTCGCCTGTTCCTTGCGGCCTCCTAATTCCACACAGGACCCCTGCCACCTCCCCCAGGCAGAAACGGAGGGAGTATGAGGTCATCGCCAGCCCCCCCGCCGCCCAACAGACCAGGAGCGGAGCCTCCCAGAGGAGGGCACAGACCACCTCTGCCCCCTGACAGGCCTGGGGCTCCCCTTCCACCCATGAGGAATGGCTACCAGGACTCCCCACATCCAGCGGGTGGAGGTACTACCACTTCTGACGTTCCTGAGGAGTGAGGCTGCTGACATTAATGACTGGAGACACCCTCCCTAGAAAAAATCCATTCAAAATATTCATTCACTTTTTCACAGCATACTACCTTAAAGTCTAGACTGAGAACAGAAGGCACCTCTTTACACAGAGGGTTGTGGGAGTGTGTGGAACAAGCTACCCAGCTGTTTATCTGAAGCCAGTACCAAGGCTTCTTTCCAAAGCTACATGAACAGCATTTTGTTAAAGAAAACAAAACATTGAATAAACTCTAGATGACATCCTTCCAATAGTAAAAAATGTTGGTTTATACTGCATAGTATATGTCCTATAATGTTCTTAAAGTTTAGACTGAGAACGGGAGACACCTCTTTACACAGAGGGTTGTGGGAGTGTGGAACAATCTACCCAGCTGTGTAGTTGAAGCCTATACCTTGGCTACTTTCAAAATGAGTTCCTTGGATCAATTAACTACATACTAGCTGCCAGACAGGCTTAATGGACTGAATTACCTCCTCTCATTTGTTTTTAATGTTCTTAGAGTCACTGGATTTAATTACTATTTTTAATTAAACCTGCTATTTTTAATTTTTAATTAAAAGAGCAGCACATTATTTTTTTAACTTTCAAAAGTATTAGCACTGTTATAGCTGACAATAAGAACAACCTTTTTTTTCAACTCTGTGTTTTTGCCAATTAGGTTCCAATATCTTGCAAATAACTCAAAGAACAATTTTCTAATTTGTAAAAATATTCACTGTAGATAGATACCAAGCCCTGTTCAGACACCACACAAAATCAAGTTTCACAAATTAAGGTATAATTTTGGTGTTTAACTGGCAGCCTCAAGATCACAAATGTTAGAGATTAAGTTAAATTCTGTCAAATTTGTATGTATAAATTACTTGTGTTTTCTAACATACAATTTAGTTGACTATTCTTTTTTTAGTCTTTGGCATTAGTACATTTGTAAGCACACTGCCATCTGGTGGTCCGTTCAAAAATATATTTTGGATGAACCTTTGAAAGCATTTTGAATTCACCTGAATATATTTTGGAGCTCCGAGAAAAGAGAAAGGGTTGCTTTGGTGTTGCTGAACCCATCTCAACACCACTGCTTTAAGATGGAGTCAGAGTGTGAGAAAAGTCATCATCGTTAAAAAAAAAAATGTTCAGAATGTTGTAACTGGGCACTATGAATGTGTGCAAGAAGATTGAAGTTAAAATTGAAAAGGAAAGAAGAAATTCTTATATTCCAACCATTAGCAATAGTTTTTCTGTTTTCAACAGATGACTGGGAAGGCCGGTTTTTCTTCCACCCTCTGTCAGATTTGCCCCCTCCTGAGCCCTATGTGCCCTCCCCAAAGACCTACCCCAGCAAGCTGGCAAAGAGCGAGACCAGAGGTGAGACTGACCAGCCCAGAACTTGGGAGTGGATATGAGAAGCACTTTTCCTCTGGCTGAGCTGCATTGCGTCCTCCCTCCTTCCTTTTTTGAACCTCGTATTGCCGTTTGAAATTCTCCATAGGATGACATTTAAGGGCAGAGTCTTAAATGAGGAACCGTGCTTTCTTAAGGGTCTTTTTTGTGTTCCCTGGGAAAGAGCAGCAAAGAAATTTCCCATATCACGTGTTACAAAAAATTATCATGTGCAGAAACCTGGGGAAATGGCCTTTTTGAGATACAATGTCTTATTGTAGGCATTAAAAATAGAGGTTTGGTATCAGGGTGGCACAGTGGCATAGTGGTTAGCATTGTATCCTCACAGCATTGGGGCCATGGGTTCAATTCATGGTTTCCCATCTGTGTGGAGTTTATATGTTCTCCCTGTGTCATGTGTTTCCTCTGGGTCATTCAGTTTCCACTCACAGTCCAGAGACTTATTGGTAGGTTAATTTACTTTTTGGAAAATGTTTGTGAGTATTTGTATTTGTGTCTGTGTTAGCCCTGTGGACTAGCATCCTTTCCAGAGTGTATCCCACCTTGCACTCGTTGCTTGCTGGGATAGGCTCTGGCACTCCAGAGAATCTGTATTGGATAGCACAGCTTTAAAGTGGATGGATGGAATCAAAGTAGGCACATTAATAGACTGAAGTGGTTTTTGACATTGTTTTTCCGATGTCTGAAATCAGAAGGATGGCACAATGAGATGGTTTGTAGTAAAGAACAGAGAGAGAGATGACTTCATGTTCCAGAGCTACTGTACATGAGCAGCATGTTGTTAAAGAAAACAAAACATTGAATAAACTCTAGATTGCATCCTTCCTATAAAATGCAATAGTACAATATATTGGTTTATGGCAACCCAGTGAAGCTCAGCAGGTGTGAGCCTGGTCAGTACCTGGATGGGTGACCTCCTAGGAAAACTAAGGTTGCTGCTGGAAGAGGTGTGGGTCCCAATGTTGCCGTATAGTGACAGGGATATTATACTGTAAAAAGGCACTGTCCTAAAGATGAAATATAAAACCAAGGTCCTGACTCTCTGTGGTCATTAAAAATCCCAGGGTATAACCCTGAGTAAAAAGAGTAGGGGTGTAACCCCGGCATCCTGTCCAAATTTCCCATTGGCCTTTACCAATCATGGCCTCCTAATAATCCCCATCTATGGATTGGCTTCATCACTCTGCTCTCCTCCCCACTGATAGCTGATGTGTGGTGAGCGTACTGGTGCACTATGGCTGCCGTTGCATCATCCAAGTGGGTGCTGCACATTGGTGGTGGTGGAGTGCTTTGAGTGGAGTGTCCAGAAAAGTGCTATATAAGTCTAAGGAGTTAATTTTTAATTACTATATATAATGGTAACAGCATGTCCTACTCTATAATATTCTGACATTACTTCTGAGATAACAGCTGTTGGAGTGTTAATTGATAAATAGTACAGTACCTGTAGAGTTTCTGTTAGTGCCAGAGTGGTTTTCTCAGCTAGGATTAACAGTCAATACAATTAAATGTATATTTGACTGGCTACTTGAGAAGCATAAGATTTGTTGTGCAATTCACTTTTCACTTGCGTCTTTTTTTTTTCTTGAAAATACAGTAAAAGCAAAAAGTATTATAAGTGGTAAAAAAATAGAACAAGGGTTGAGAGGCTAAGCCTGGAATAAAAGCGAAATCCAGTATTGTTTAGTGTTTAATTTGTAACATTTCTGATTTTTTTTAAACCTTATGTAAGCCGATGTTTCAGTGGTAACTTGTGTTGACAGTACGCAGCTCTTTGTTTATTTCATCCTTCAGTATCTAAAGCCACATTTATAGCCTTAGCCTTTGTTTAAGATTTGCTAAAGGTATCTTAGCAAAATCTGATGATTGTCTATATGAAGGTGAAGACATTTCCGTTACTTTGTTAATGAGAATCGATGCACACCACACAGGAAGCCTGCCAACGAAGAACATCCCTCTGTACAACAGTTTGTGTGAATAATACCAGAGTTAAAAAAAGAAGTAATACTGTGAGAAGCAAGAGTTATTTCATCTCTTTTCCTGTCAGAATACGTGTTTATAAAGTTGCCATGAGTTAGGTTTTGAAGTTTGCTTTAATTCTCCGGAGTAGTTTTACAGCAATTAACAAAATATGAAAAAAAAAATGGACGAAGTGGTTTCTGTACCTTTTCTGCAGACCATCAATGTATTGTTTTGTGTTTGTTTCTTACAGGCTCAGGACGAAAAGAAAGGGGGGCCCCCCCACTTCCTCCCATCCCCAGGTGAAACAAGACTTCCTGTGAGCCGCACTGAACGTCCTGGGAGCACTTCCTGTTTCCATCCCAAAGACACTGTCTGCGGTTATCTCTTTCGGCTTAATACTTCCATAGTTTTCTGCAGCGAGAACACGAAAAGCGCGTTTGTGCTACAGTGATGTGCAATGCTCAGGTCTACAGCCCACGATTTTTAATTATGTTTGACTTACCAATACGAGTGCCTTACATTTCTAATATTGTTTACAAAGTTATAAGACTTGGGGGTCCTTGTGGGTGGGGTTTCTAATGTCCTGGTGAGCTCCGCTATCAGGAGAAGACCGTTTTAAGCAGCCATGATAATTCTGTAAGAACAATTTATTCCCCAAACATCGAAAGATGTTGTTTTCGGTGCCTTAAAGCATTGCGCTAGAATTTACAGGATTTCAATGAAGCAATATACAGCCAGTCTATTCTCATGTAATCTTAAAAAAACGTAGCGTTAAAGGAGCTGACTTTATTCTTCGGAGCCTAAATAGTGCCAGTGTTACATTTTGAATTTGGCCTTTCTTTCATGTCTTACCTTTATTTTGTATGTGAATAAACGGCTAGTGAACTCTCCCTGGTGGAGAAATATTTACAGTATATAAAGTTAATGGTGTCTCTGTAAGTGTCCTACTTATTTTATCTATAAAAAGGTCCTTGAATTTTTTAGATATTTGAAATGGGATGAAACAAACAAAACCTGGGATTATTAAGCATACCAATAACAATTTTGTCAGAAGTAGCAATAAATGGACAAATAAATGAGAATGCTACAGCTGAGCTTTGTCAGTATTTGAATTAATTGCACCCATTTAAGCCAAAAATAATCAGACAATGTTTTTCAGCACAAAGTATTGTAATGCATTGATTATGTAAAAAACAGTTTCAAAAACCAGTAAGTTCTTCAAAAAATATTTTTTTTATTTGTTTATGCGTTACAGTCTATAAGCTGTACACAGAAATGCTTTACCAGTAATTTTTATTTCATTAAGTGTTTAAGACTAATTCTGTATAATAAAATGATCATGCATCATGGACCTCTCCATTTTGAAATGGCCAAAGTTGCAGATGCAGAGGTTTTCGGCGTTAATGACACAGAATTCCTGTTTTAATGCACAGTACTCCTTTTTTTGGAAATTATTATATTGTAATGATTGAAAGAAAAACAACTTTGTTTATAATCGCTACTTATTTAAATAGAAAGTTAGTTAAAAAGCAAGCAAACAGTATTTTAGTTACTTTATGTACATTTAGATCAAATTAAAGGTAAAAACAAAATCTTATCCAGGCCTAAGTTGCAATAGAAATACAGCACCCCATTTAGGAGGCCTGATCTTTCTGCATTATAATTTGGAATAGTATTATTATGTACCTTAAAAAGTGGTCTACACCATGCTATACAACATCAAACTTGGGCAGTCACCTGATAATACATTCATAATCCTATGAAAAGATTAATTTTAAGGTATAGGAATTTTGACATTTTATTTTGCCAGCTTGGCACACATGACAACAATTCTCGTCAAGTTAACAATCAAGATGATTGCAGGTGTTTAAGACATGATTTTGCTGCAAGAACATAGGCTTTGCTGCAACCTACATCAGAGTTGTCTGCAAAAACATATTCACAGAGAATTAGGAGATAAAAATAGGTATAGGACAGCACATTTGCAATGTAACTGAGAAAAGTCAGGAATTAGACATCTTTTATGTTTTGTGAATGTAATTTGTTATGAAGTAATTAATACACAATGTAGTTAAACGTTAAACTTAATTGTTTATGTTAAGCTTTCTTAGTAATCTGTATTGCCCGACGAGATTTTACATGTTTAGTTTTTAAAAAAATAGCTTTTTGAAAGTTTTTTCACGCTGCGTTGATGAAGCAGGTACTCTTAAATGTGAAACGTTAAATAGGTTTTAAAAATAGGGGTGTTACCCCGGCGTCCTGGCCAAAATTCCCATTGGAAATTTACCAATGATGGCCTCCTAATAATTCCCATCACTCTGTTCTCCTCCCCACTGACAGCTGATGTGCGGTGAGCGTACTGGCGCACTATGGCTGCCGTCGCATCATCCAGGTGGGGGCTACACATTGGTGGTGGTGGTGGAGTGGAGTCCCCGTTAACTGTAAAGCGCTTGAGTGATTATTATTATTATTATTATTATTATTATTATTGTTATTATTATTAAACTACACCTGTACACGTTTTTTTGTTAATGGGAAACATCATCCTCACTTGACCACTAAAATGTGTAATCACAAGCTTATGTCTTAATTGGCAAAGACTGCATGAAATACAGAGGCTGCAAATGACCGTAGTGAATGCTAACAGCAGGCTTGCACTAATGCTTGTATAAAATGTATTATGTAATTGTGCTTATAGAAATCTCCGAATTCACAGCTGGAAAGCTACAGCACCAACAGCATTCTTTCGTATTGTATGCTGATGAGGTACCGAGCAAAGCTGTTGTTAAGGGAAGGGTCTCATTTTTCTTTTATTCTGACTCGGGGTACCCGCAGCTAGATCTTGGGGATCGTTTAAAGTACATTGTCTGAGTTACATTTGAGTTGGCATAGTTTCTTTTATAGCTGCTGCTGTACTGCTGTGCATAAGAAGAACAAATTAATATGGTTGAGTAATTCAGCTTTTCCCCAGCTACGCATATAAATCTCTGTTATTTCTTTGGATCTATGGATTTATAGATACAGTATCTGTGGATTTGATGCACTGCAGTTTATTCTGAATAGACACAGACAATTCAAAACACATCCGCAGTATATGTAACATAATTTATGTTAATATGTAAAGTATGCAACTTAAGAGTTCAACACATACTGGTTAATCTTACTTTAATAAGCATAACTAAAAAGGTTTAGAAATATATTACTAGGGGAGATACAGTACAGACTGCATTACAACATGCTTATATAGTACATACATTATGTAGGTGCCCTAAGGTTAAGCTATTCTATAACTGCAACATGAGCTCAAGGACCATGAATATGTCACATTATGTATGAAATGGGTCGTACATGGATGTAAATACGTATGGGACATTTCCACGCAATGAAAACACAGCATACCGTGACGTACCCAATTCAATATCCCCTGGAAATGAAGGGGATACAGATTTCCAAGGGATACTGAATTGGATACGACACCTGAGTGCTTTCGACAAGCGCTCTGTGCAAGCTTATTGAGTGTACCCTACAAGATCTAGTTTAAATAAAGCTAAAACAATTACCTTAGAGATCATATGATGCTTCACAGAATTTTATTCGATATTAATCAATATTATTTTTTATTATTTATTTTGTACCATACAGCAGTAAGTTCCATTGAGCCTATCGTATACTGTATATACTGACCCTGTTAAAATAAGTTAACCCTACAAGCGTAAAGAATGGAGAACGTATTTAGAAAGGAGACGTTAATACTGTACAGTATGGTTTATTCGGTGGTTTTAAACATTTGAAGTTGAACATTTCAGTGATTTAAAGTATTAATGTTCTTCGTGGGTTCGTGTGTACATCAAATCACAGGCATTAAGTTCAACTCATTCAACTCACATCCACAATTCATTTTTTTTATTTTGACTTCCCATAAAAAAAACGTATCGTATATGGACTCCAGATTTTATCCTCCCAGCAGATGTTTTATTAACACTTTTAAAAATGAAGAAACTTTGCGCATTAGGTGCTGAAAAGTATTATAGCGTTTTAAGCCTCTCAGATAATTTCCCGTTGCTTTCAGCGCTATTCTGTGAGATCTGCACACTTCAGACCACAGCACTAGAGCACAGAGGCACCGCAACGCGACACTGCTTCAGCTTTTTATAGGTCGCACCTACTATTGAACTGTGACGCCTGTGTTGTCTGTGTAAACGCAGCGTATCCATAAACATAATGTGGCCGGAAAGTTCAGGACATACACTTTTAAATCCCGTTACTTCTTTGTGCAATAATCAATTTACTGAATCGCTGAAACAATATTTTGAAATATGTCATTCCAAGAATATTTGGGTAAGTTATCTCGCAGAAGCTTGCTAGATGTAAAATGCTGTATTAAAATGCATTGAAAAGAAGTTGTGTTTATAGCATTAAGAGGAGAAAAACAGGATGTATTTTCCATAGTAGTGGGGATCTGAAGTCTTCATTATAGATCTCAAAGGCTTATGAATGATGATCTACAACCATTTGAAGGTCAGCAATCTTGTCGCAGTCAAGTCACTTTGGGCAACGTGATTAAGTTACTTTTCTTCGGTCAGAATATATCACATGCCTCTTAAAGCGTATCATATGACAAGATAAGAAGCCTCCAATCTTGTGGAGACAGGGAGTCTGAACCCCGAGATGGGGCTTGACGTTAGCGGCTGGGTTTTCTGCCAATTCATTGACAGCAAATAAGTGAATAAAAGATCAAAGTCAAATGGAAGTTTCAGCAGTACAGAATCTTCACTTTTGGGATTGTTTATTGGCAGACAGAAACCTATCAGGTAGTAGACCAGTTACACTAAACTGCCCATATCATTGAGCAAAACAAAATCTATATAGCACACATTTTGTTTGTAATTTATTTTTTATTGAACTGATCTTTCGTTTCTGAAATGTCGAATTCCCTCACAAAGGCGATGTGCAGGAGAAACGTTGACAAATACATGATTCGACGAAGATGTGTTAAATTTGATATTCTAGATAAAATAGCTCCTTATATGCAATTCTGTATCATATTCTCAATTTAGGTTGTAAAAGTATGTACAAATACGTATAAAGTTGGATGTAACTGGATGTCTTTGCAAGTGCTGAACTACACTGTTTGCGGAAATATAAACGGTGTCAAACACTCCTAAGGGAGTAACAGGAGCGACGTGATTTAAACAGTAACCATTGCAGCCGAGTGGAATGAAACCACGTGAAAAAAACATGTGAATATTTTCGAGCCCCCCCCCCTTCCTCTTCCCTCTAACGCTACTGATTGGAAGGATTGTGCTCGGCCCTCATAGCGTTGCCACCACCGATTGGTTGGAGTGAATGTCAATCAGAGCACGGGTAGGCCCCGCTGTAAGTACACAGCAGGCGAAAACGGGGAAGTTGAGAATGAACGCTGTAATAGCAGGAGGGTTAAGGTGAGTGCGTTTTATCTGTCGTTCAAAGGATACGAAGTGAGGTAGAGATTAGCTGCCGGAATGGTGTCTACTCATAATCGCAGGGAATGAAATAAATGTAAAGCTCTTCTTCCGGTTTCAGCCTGTCATATCTGGTGTTGTTTATGCGGTCATTCAGCCTCGGACTGTACAAGCTTGAGACCCCTGCCGTTTTTCTATGAACGTTTTTAATAGCGTTTCTTATTTATTTCAAATCCGTTTGTCAGGTGACCTGATTCTGCTTGTTACCCCGTTCACTGATCTTCGCTGTAAAATTCAAACTTACGTAAAGCTGCATTCTGCACAGAAACTAAATTACATTGCGATTTTTTAAACAGAGCTGATGCACGATTCTGAGTGGCACTGCTGTTTTTTTCCATTTCATTTCGTGATACTGAACAACTTTCTTGAGCCTGTTTAACAGTTCATGACCTGAGTCAGTGTAGCTGTAGCTAACACGACGACAAAACTTTAGCTGTAAATATTTGATTTATATACAGTATAAAAACCTCAAGTACAAGTTTGTACGTAACATCTCGTCATGATTATTAGAATGTGTAATTATTGCTTAGACTGAAAGGAAGCAAAACTGGGGAAGGGAGCGAACGCAAACAATTATTTTATTGTGCACAGAATAATACAGTAAACAACAGTTAATTTTTGACCAATTGCAGAGCTTTTAGAACTGTATGAAAACTTGCTAATCAGTATCACTGTCTCTGAAGCCCATGAATACCTAGACATTCTGTACAAAAACGGAGGACGGAGTTTCATTTCATAATACTAGAAACGATACTAGGACAAACGATCAACAATTAAAAGTTATCTGCAAAATAAACTAAAGTACTATGCAGTTTTAAATGTGTAATAACTGTATTCTGTACTATAGTCTTTGATATCTGATTATATTTTAGTTTTAATAAAGAGTGTGCCCCCAGAATACACTAATAAGTAAAAAAGAATTAACTTATTCTGAAAAAAAAAAATGTTTTTCTTATGTTTTTAATCTCTTCTTGATTGTGGCAGTACAACGTGAGGTAGTTACAATGCTCCTGTGGTTCATTAGGTAATAGTGAAGCATATTTTATAATATCACATTAAAAAAATGCAACCAAACAGAAAATTTCTGAGTAAAACTAACTCACTTTTTGAGTTTTTTTAACTAACAGTGTTGGGTGCGCCTGTTCACCAGGAGCTTTCATGCATATACACGAAAACAGTGCTTATAATCTTCACCGGAACAAATTGAGCCAAGATCTGTTATTCTAAATTGAGGTACTTTACAGTTCATTGTTATAGCGTCCACTCATTAAAGCAACGATAGATGTTTTTGAGGTGCACATAAGAGGCCTTCATTCCATACCATGAGTGCTTCATCCTGATAATGATCTAGGAACACATTCGCAGTTCAAATAGGTAGCTGTGTCAGCATGCGTAGGCTGCAAAGCAACAATTAAAGGTTTATTCCACGCTGAAACGAGAAAAAATAAATACAATGTTACCAAATCCACACCTGAAGAAGGCTCCACAGCCGAAACATTGAGTTTCCTTTCTTCTCTTTACAGCATGGAGTAAATCTTTACCTGTTCCTAGGAACACATTAGCCATTGTCTTTGTATGCAAATACACATTAATAAGCGGCTCTGATGCTTGTCTAATCCAGTATGGCACACAGCCCACAGAATGGCGCACAAACACACAGGAGGTACCATGTGCTTGCTACACGGGCAGATTCAGAATGGATCAGCAGAGCGAAGGGCACTGATCTGCATTGCTGAGAGAGAGGTACAGTAGGCTTGTGTGATTTATGATGAAGTAATGAAAAGGGACAATCGAAATCCTGCTTATTTTTTTTACAGTACTGCTCTGCCTTTTTTTTAAGGTTTTAGAAAGTACGGTACACCATTGTGACGCTAAATTCATTCACATTCCCAGACACTTTTCTCCTTTTAGCTATAACATGACATCTTAGTGGGTGTGTAAGATGGTCAATATTTAGGGTGGCTTCTGCAAGCTGCAATTTTTAGATTAGCTGTACTACAGTGTATGGAAAGCTTGATAAAAAAGATACCTGGCTTCATTTTTTTTTAAGATTAAAAGGCTTGGGGAGTTTGAGGTTTCAAATACAACTTAATCTTCTGTCAGTCAACAGGAAAGCACTGTTGAGAAGTTTTATTGCATGCAAAATTATTCTAAGCACATGTAAAAACTTTTAGTTATCTGTTCATCTCTAACAATGATGTATATAGATATTCTTGAGTCTTCTCAGATTGTCCTGGTTCTTTGTATATTCTGCGTTATTACATGTAACATACACAGTTAACATACAGTGTATACTCAACTTCAGCACTCTCAGAGTGAGGACAGGAAGTAGTGCAAGCAGAAATACGTGTCAATAATTGTTTACCGGAAGGTTAGAGATGGTGATAAGACCTCTTTTGCAAAAGAGTGATTACAGCTGTTTAGGGCTGAATTAAAACTGTGTGAGATGGGTGAAGTATGTTTTAGCTTGAACAATTGTCATCCTTTCCTTTAGAGGGATTTGGCACAGACGGTCTGGAACTGGCCTTAAGTGACCTGCACTTGTCTAGACACAAATTCTTATTTCCTATGTAAAAGGTTTTTTTGTGTTCTCGAGTTACTCAGTATTGTTTTCAAAAGAAACAATGGGGCAGTTGTGCTGAAGAGAAATTAAGCCTGTGTTTTTTTTAAAAAAAAACAAAGTTTTTTTAAAAAAAAATATGTAGATAGGAATTGTTGGAAAAGTCCCATGGGTTTTGAAAATGTTCTTCATTTGGGCAATAGGTCTTGTAGCCGATTTACCCACGGCAGAAGAAAACATTTCCTTTTGCTTTCATTTACTGTTTTTCTGATTAATTTTTTTTTCAGCATTTTGTAAGCTAAACTGACACCCGCAGGTGGGTCGAAGATCTCCTGAAGTTCAACTTAAAGGAGTCTGGAATCACTATCGCAGCAAACATGACGAGCTCTCCTCTGGACCAATATGGGCTGAACGTGTCCCACAACTCCTCCACGCCTTCTTCGCCTTCTATGTCTATAGATCAACTTTTCCCGGCTTTACTGGAATGTTTTGGGATTATCCTGTGTGGATATATTGCTGGGAGGGGAAACATTATAACATCCTCTCAGGCCAAAGGCCTGGGGAACTTTGTCTCGAAATTTGCACTGCCAGCCTTACTGTTTAAGAACATGGTGTTGCTGGATTTTGCCAATGTTATCTGGTCCTTTCTTTGGAGTGTTCTAGTTGCCAAAGTGGTGGTGTTTGCGGTCGTCTGCATTTTAACACTACTGGTTGCCAGTCCAGAGAGCCGTTTCAGCAAAGCGGGGCTCTTCTCCATTTTTGCTACCCAGAGCAACGACTTTGCATTGGGGTACCCTATCGGTGAGTACAGTCACCTCTTATATTTCCATTAATATGACAGATTGTAATCTCAACGCAACTGTTCTCAATTTGGTTTCTAAACTGCTTATCCTAAGCAAGAATGGGAGGTTATTTTTAGTTTGTTCTGCTTTTTCCATTTCACGTTTTAATTTCACTGCTTCCCTTTTGATAATACTTGGTAAAAAGGAGTCTCAGATTACTTAAAAGGACATGTGCCGTAATTTTTAGTTATTTTATAATAACATAGTGAAGTTAATAATCATTTATAGCACATTTATTTCTAAAATTCAGATGGGTTTTCTCATTGTGCTGCAGTGATTCGAAACGAAGTTAAGGCTTTGTTTCTTAAAAAGGGGACATTAATTTTAAATTTGGTTTGACACCCGAAGAAGGCTCTGCAGCCGAAACGTCGTGTTTTCTTTCGTCTCTTTTCAGCATGGAATAAACCGATTACTTGTTCCTTTGATTTTAAATTATACGTCTTGTGAAAAAGTAATAATAATGCACAGGTGGTGTTTAATTAAGTAATATAGTGATCATTTGGAACAAAAATCAGAAAATCCCTCAGTCTTCAAGGGATCTGCATTTCCTTCATTGAAATGCTGCTAAGGTAATTGATAAAATGCTTTAACAAGAGCTTTCAATCTTTAAATAATAGGTGATCTGGGGTAGGTTACAATAATAACTGGATTGGGGCTCTCCAGGACCAGGATTGGAGACCCCTGCTCTGTTAATTGCTTTAGGAGATGGGTCTTTCAAAAGCAAAAGATGCAGTCAAGTGAGTCTTACAAACATTTAGGCACGGCCAGTTTTCTCGCACATCTGTTTCCGAGGTTCAATGCCCACCTAGAGTTTCTCAGAATAAGCAAATGAAGCGTAAACTGTACACTTTCGTATCGAGATCTGGTCGTCTAGGCCGGCTGTCCTTCTGCTTTCATTTGTACCTTTTTTTAATGATAAAGGGCTTAAAACCTTAGCTATTTTACCTTCTTACGCAAGTACATATAATGCTGTAAATTAAACGGGATGAAATGGATTGAGTTTCTGAAACCTTGGTTTGTTAGGGAGAAAATACATTTTCTTTCAGGTTTTATTCAGTAATATATGATTGTCAGAGAGATTTACTGTACTACAATTAAAATGTTTGTCACATTTCTTGCCATGACCCACTTATTTGGAAGAATTTGTGCTGCGGATATTTGTATATTTCTATTTGCAAAATGTAAGGATTTGTAATTTAACCATTTCAATTAAATCTAAGTCATTTTTAGTCTTATTTACCTTTGCCCTTAGGCAGACCATGAAAGTAATCAAAGATCACATGCAAGTGATAATATATACTGTAGTAGAAACTTTGAACTTGACCTTTAATCTAATATTGAAGCACATTTGTAATGGCCTCTGAAATGTTTCTGTTCATTTAGCTCTCATTTTGCCAGGACACTTCAAATTTGTGTATAGTTTTTTTTTTTGCAATTTCTTTCATTGGAGCCGTTAAAGGCACTGGGCCAAGTTAAAAAAAAATCATCTTCATTGTTAAATTAATAATTTATCAAATGTATTTTAAAATAATGTTTCTATGGAAATATTGTTCCATAGAAGCAGGTCCTTTTTCGAGGTATTAATATTCTGCTTAATGTACACTGACTGTTAAGATCTCTTTCCCTTCCTCTACTCATTAAATTAGATTTGGTCGTCTCTGAGGTTAATAATCATAATCAGAATTAATCTGTACTGATGTTCTCAAAATTGCTGGGTTTGTCAAAACATCAACATTATTTCAATGCATGAAGGATTGGTTTTCTATGTTGAAATTGCAGTGATTTTAAAATTTAACAAACTGAGGCCATATATGCAAAGACACCCAAGCTGTCTGTCAAGTATTACTTCAGTATACACCAATGGTTTTTTGCAAAGAGATTATTTCCCAAATTTAGTCGGGTCCATTGTGTCTCCTTATTACTGTTACTGTTGTTTTTGAAGAATGTATAGGCATTTTTTTGTGTTCCTTCTTTCAGGAGGTTGTTTCATTGGGATTGAAAGCAATGTGCTTGGCGTTGAAGCGTGTGTGTTTTATGCTGTCCCTCTTTGCCTTGCAGTGGACGCCTTGTACAAGAATACTTACCCAGAATACCTGCAGTACATTTACCTGGTGGCCCCGGTGTCCCTCATGATCCTGAATCCGGTAGGGTTCGTGTTCTGCGAGGTCCAGAAGTGGAGGGACAGCCCCTCCCCGCAGCAGAGCAAGCTGAAGATCGTGGGGACGGTGATACTTCAGGTCCTGAAGAATCCCATCGTTTTCATGGTGGTCATCGGCATCGCCTCGCACTTCATCCTGAGCCGCCAGATCCCCGTTTTCATGGCCCAATTTTTGGACGGCCTGGCTAACTCCTTCAGTGGGTCAGCTCTGTTCTACCTCGGCCTCTCCATGGTCGGACAGCTCAGGAAGCTCACCAAGTCCACCTTTGTCGCACTAATTCTGCTCATAACGGCCAAGCTGTAAGTACAGCCGTCGCTCCTCGGGACCCATGGGAACGTGTATTTCTTTATTCTGTTGGCGTCTTGATTCGGAAATCACTGCCTGTGGGAGCGCGTCTTTTGTTTTGAGGGCTGCAGTCTAACTCTTACAGTGCATGTGTAATCATCCTTGACAGGGTCTTGAGTTGAATGTAATGGCATCTGTATGAAAACCCAGACTTCACTTTTCATGTTCCTGTTTGTTTTTAGAGTAGGACTTCAGAAAATGTTTAAGTTGTCATTTGGTTGAATAAGAAATGCTGTTCACCTTGCTCTTGGTCATATCTACACATTAGCTAAACGCAATCACGTAGCTGATTACGACATTGCAAATAATAATTCTTTAACTGAAGTATCAGCCAGTAGAATGTGGAAAACCCTACCCACACAACAAAAAAGACTAAAAGGACTTGATTCATTTGGAAAAACTGCAGTCACCCTAATTTAGTGGTAAAAGACAAATGTAAAACGGCTTCAAATGTTGTTTAATTTTGATTAGTAAATATTTTTTTTCTCTGGCATAACCAAACAGTGTATAACTTTGTGAGCTGCTGGTCTTTCCAGTAGCTTTTGCATTTGCAAGGATGATTGCAAAGTGACATTTTCCTGGTATGTTTTTCGATGCTTGTCTTTTGAATTTAATTGCAGACAGAATTAATTCCACTCAGAGTGCTTTACAGATAATGGGGACTCCCCTCCACTGCCACCAATGTGTAGCCCCCCACCTGGATGATGTGATGGCAGCCAAAGTGCGCCAGTATACTCATCTCACATCAGCTCTCAGTGGGGAGGAGGACAGAGTGATGAAGCCAATTCAGAGGGAGATGGGGATTATTAGAAGGCTATGATTGGTGAAGGCCAGGGGGAAATTTGGTCAGGACACAGTGACAAAGTTATTTAGTTATTTTACTCTTTAGTCATTTTTGTTGTGTGGGTAGGGTATTTCACATTCTGCTGGCTGATACTTCAGTTAAAGAATAATTATTTCCACTAGTTAATATAGGCCTAATGCTTTTCTGTTATACAGGTTGTTGATGCCACTGATCTGCAGAGGCATGGTTGAACTGTTGGACAAGACCAACGTTTCAGTGAATCATACCAGTCTCTCAAATTATGCATTTCTGTATGGAGTCTTCCCTACTGCACCAAGTGTAGCTATCTATGCAGCCCAATACAACATGGAACTTGAAATTGTAAGTCCTAGAGCCCTTCCGTGATGCTCAGTAGCAGTGCAGGGTTTTACTGTAATTCTCCTGCTGGAATTCTGAGTGCTGCTCTGAGTAGAGATGGAGTTTAAAATTGCACTAATGTCAGGACTAAAACTTCCGATAATAGAAACACTTTCATTCCTTAATTACAATTAAACATCACAGCATCAACAACACTACATTAATGAAAATCTCCCTTTTGTTGAAAAGTTGCACTTTCATAATTCATGTCACTTACATAAAGAACGAAAGTATCATTATTGAAAGTATATGTCATATATACTGTACGTGCTACAAGTAAGGTGTGCAATAAGAAACAAGTTCCAGATCAAACTAGAAGTGTATGTCACAGGAGTGCTACTTAAACCAGCAAATGGAATTAGTAGAAAAATTAACGAATCACAGGAGTACAATGAATGGAATCGCAGGCTAAAGCATTTTGGAACAGTAATAATTGCTCTTTAAGTTGAGGCAATTAAAGAAAGATACCAGTCTCACTTGCTTAATATGATTGTAGCTTGTATCATATTTATTCAGTGATGGCTCCATACACCAGATCCCTGTCTGTCTGGAGCTGGGTTTAATAAAACAAAAGAACAAAATCTTGAAGAGATTTAGATTTGTTCAATTGGAGAAACCCCTTCTACATACAGTACAGTACGTTCTATAAAATAATTTCCAATTTAGTTAAACTGGAAGGAGTTTCAGCACTTGGAGTAAGAGGTAGAGTTGTATGCACAGAACTGTGGTATTATGAAACAACATGCCAGGTAAGGTTTTTAAAATATGTTTGATGTTATTCAAGAAGCCGTTTGACAAGCTTCTTAGACAAATCTGCATGAGCACAGTGGACCAAAGGGCAGCTGTCTTTCCTTTGTGATTTTGTCAGTTTTAAACACATTGCCTTTGAGCCACGCCTTACCGTATATACTGTACATATATATGAAAAATGTCATGTGTATTTAATACATTATTTTTAGTTAATCTGAGCTTAAATGAGTCTTAGGTTCACTTCCCCTTGCAAGAATAGCATATTTAAATACTGAAGGATTAAAAATAAACATGTGAAATGCTGTATTTTGATGTTGAACACATTGTCTTTAGTTCATATTAATAGATGTTGTTTTTTTTGTAGGTTACCTCAGGGATGGTAATAAGTACATTTGTGTCTGCTCCAATTATGTATGTTTCTGCTTGGTTACTGACAATACCATGGATGGATTCAAAGCCATTAGCTGCTGCACTTCAAAATGTCAGTTTTGACATAAGCGTAGTCAGTTTAATTGCTCTGGTAAGTCTTTTTTTTTTTCTTTTCCTAGAAAAGTTATTCATTCCCATCAGCTTGCTCAGGAAATGGCTGTGGGGTTTTATTTTATGTGTACCAGTATGTATTTACGTGTTCTCTACAGCTTTGGATAATTCGTTTTTCTTCCAAATAATCCTTCACTTTTTTAAAAAAAGACTACATAATTAAATGAATTTTTAAAGAAGAATGCAAGCTGCTTGATTAAGGGTAACCCTTATTTTGAGGCAACAGTTGTGTTTTTTTTTTATTTAGTTCAAATCTATTTTGTCTGAGCCCTTCACGAGAAAAGCCAGCAATGCCAGACACTTGTTTCAGTATGTGGGGGAAAAGTGTTTGTACTGCCAGTGTACTGAGAGCTGGTCAGAAAAAAACTGAAGTGAAGGTTTCAGCAGCTGGGGAGATTACTGATTTCAGTTTCTGAAGGAACGTGTTGAAACATCATTACGGATACAGCACAGGGATCTTAGGCTTACGAAAGATCCCTGTTGCTATTTCTGACAACATTACAGTCTTAAAAATCTGGTATAACAACTTTTTACTCTTCTGTGGTAAACAGTCATGAGTTTGTTCTCACTGGTGACACACCACTAAGACTTCATTTTCATGTCTGTTTTAAAGTTGCAAAACTTTGTAATGTTGACATGTTCCTGAAACTCTGAATTTGCATTAAGCAAATTCTCCCCCCATTTGTTTTACATTACATATGTTTGGCTGCACTATTCAGTAACTTCAGTTTAGATACATCTATTTTAAGGGTAAGTTATTGTTTAGTTGAAAACTCCCTTTCTAAGAATTCTGTGTCAGCATCTCCCTTGAGAGGCTGTAATCTCAGGAATGAAAAACCAGGAGCTGGTCTCACTTGTTTGCCCGTGTATTTTCAGGTTTGGACTGTGACTGTCATGTTTCTCAGTAAGAAATTTAAGAGGCTCCCACATCTTTTCATGATGAACCTGCTTCTGGCACAGGTAGAACTGAGGAATGGTGTCCTGATTCATGAATCCAGTTTGTTTTCTTGTTGATATTTCTACAGCTTGTGATTTTTTTTGTAAATATTTCCACAGCCCTGTGTTGAACAGATATCCTGGCTCTGCTGTATTTCTGGTAATTGTTTTTGTCGCTGACATTACGTTTCAGGATTGCCCGCAGGAAAAAGCTTAGGTCAGCTGGTAACCCGCACAGCTAGATTACTGTACTAGTATGCGGACTCACTATCCTATTATTGTAACTAAACAATATCATGAGCAAGATGTTATTTGACCACAACATTTAGTCATCAGAGATGTACTGTAGGTTACCCATGATGCTACCCGAGGAAGAGCTTTGTGCTTGAAACGTATTGCGATTTTATGTCAAACCTTCATGATGTTAATCTTTTTTTGTTATTGAGGCGCTGCGTATTATGTTGTGCTCATTGAGGCAGTAAGTCTTAGAAAATTAAGTAGCAAGCAACGAAGGGACACAGTATTTGCCTGTGACCAGTTGATTCAGCTGCAAGGAAACCCAGCGTTTTTTTCACCAATTACAAATTTAGCTCTCAAAGTCAACCCTCTCCGTCAAAAATTGCGATTGCTTATTATTTGTATCGACAGTTTATTTCGTTCATATACAAACCACACATTGATTGATTAACAGAATCACAAGTGTCAGGAATTAATTTAAACATTTTACGTTTATTACTTCTTCTTTCGTAATCAACCTAGACTTGGTGCAGATACGTGAAATTTTCAGACCAAGGCGCGAGACCGCGAGATTTTGTCCCAATGCATGAGACGTCAGAGCTGTGCGATTACGTACTGTACATCGCGGCTGCTGACAGGCAAGTGATACACGAGTATCATGTTAAAATGATATTATGATAAATGAGTGTATTACTAGGAATCAGGATTTCATTATGGATTCTTGTGTACATTTTGGTCGATGCTCATGCATTTGTTTGTCCAGACAGCACGCCTGTCCTGTATACAACTGTGGGAAACTCTGAGCTGAGTAATTAGGCACTGATGTCTGTTCTCTCCTGACATTTGGTCAATGTTAAATTCCATTAAACATCCCAGCAAAAAAACGTGCTTGTCTGTTGTCTGAAGCTTTCGAATCGACACACTGATAGAGATTCTAGTTGCCATCACTAGGAATTCTGGGTAGCATTTTGCTAATTTTGTGATGACCACAAGCAGGTTAATGATGTTTCTAATTATGTGGTCGAGTCTTGTAACAAATGTTCTGAATAGAATACTCATCTGTTACGGCATCATGAAAATGTTCAAATTCTCTCCCAGTTCCTGATAAAGGCTATCATCAGTCTGCTTCAAAAGTCTTTGTGCACTAGGCTGAGGTTACGCACAGCTGGTTATGATAGGGACGATTTTAATCAACTTTGAATTAAAAAGGTTGCGATAGTAGATACATCGGTGGCCAATTACACAGTTTGAAAGCGTATTACAGTTTGAATTGGAAAAACATCTTTCTAGAAAAAGACTGCACAGAAACATCTATTTGGTGCAGCTCTTCATTCATAATAAGAATTGATTGTTGTGCTCTTCCTGAGTTGTCTTAAAGTTTGAGAACAAATCTACGAAACATCATCTCTCTTTTCCAGTTTCTTGTCTGCATTGGGATGATTTTGTGGAATTTCATCATAAAGCAAGACAATACCATTGGCCATGTCCTGTCATTCATATTACTCTACAGCTCCCTCTACAGTACTTACCTGTGGACAGGTGAGTTGTTTGCCACTTCTCACACAATAATGCCTTGAAGTCCAATTAGAATTCATTTGGCAGCTGCATCGCCACCTTGTTGCTTGGTCTTGTCAGACCTCGGAAGCTAAACAAGGCTGGGCCTAGTTAGTCTTGGAATGGGCAGCCTCCTAGGAAAGCCTTATGGCTCCTGTTAGTGTTGGTGGACCAGTATGTGGCACTCTTCCACCTAACCAGTGCCCCGTGCTGTAGGAGGGTGGTCCTACAGATGAGAAGTTTAACTGACTGCAAGGCCGTTGAAGATCTTGCGGCACTTTTGGCTTGCACTATAGGCCCTTCCTAGATTTCAATTTTGATTCTGTTGGAGAAGTAACTTCTCTCTTCTCCACCTGATCGGCTTCTGGCACATCATGGCTTGGTAGGTGCTTCAGTAGTCGACAAATTGAATCCCGTCTAAAAGGTAAAGTGCTTTGAGATCCTTTTCGATGAAAATGCTATTTAAATACAACAGACTGTTACTTTTATTTCTTAATTTTAGACAGGCTTAAACAGTGACCTTTGTTTTGGGAGAATGTTTTGATCTTCATGGTCGAGGGCACTATGTCAGCCTCATGGGAATATTGAACAAGCCCTTTTAAATAAGTTTAATTTTCCCCAAGATAAAGCTCTGTCAAAAATAAAGCATTCTGTAGCTCTTTAACCCAGAAAGTGATTGGGTATTTGACTTGTTAAGCACAGAAGGATACAGGATCTCATTTTGAGAACTAATGCACACTGATATTTCTGTTTTTTTTAATAGTAAAAACGTAAAATAGATTTTTTAAAACAGAATTGATTCTTTTATTCCAGGCCTTATTGCCCTTTCTCTGGTGCTAATGAAAAAGGATGATGAACTTAAGGTTCAGCCAGCGATTTTCATGATAGCAGGCTGGGGGTAAGTCCGTCTGATTTTCCGGCAGTAATGTTTTGAGCTGAAGACTCTGTTCCTCTGCTTATTCCCTGTACAATTATTCAACAGAATTCCAGCGTTCATAGTTGGAATCCTTCTGATTGCTGGGGAGAAGATGCCCGACAACATTGACTCGGCTTTCTTTTATGGAAGAGCGCAGGTAAGAACTACAGCACTAACAACAAAAATAATTTTGACAAACTCTACTGGACTGGAAGTGCAGGTGGAGTTCAGACGGGTTTTCGGTAATTACTGTTGGTTTTGAGTTGAGTCCCTTTTCAGATTTTTTTTTTACCTTGGTTAGATTTTGTTGAACCGTCAGATCAAGCCAACGGTGCTGATGAAAACCATTAACCGACTCCTCTGACTCCCTTAAGGTTATTTAAAAAACTTCTCCTTTCTCTGCTAACTTTTTCCTTTGACCTGACAATGATGTCCCTGGAAAATGAATGGCCTTGGCAGAGATAAACCGAAGATGTCTGTCAAAAACTGATGAGAGCTGATTGTACATCTCGGTTCTAGATCATCAGCACTACCGTGGTCCTTTCCTGCAGCATCCTGCTTGCAGGAGCCTCACTCATGGGCCTCAGTCGAGGCACACAGAGTCCTGGCTATGAGGTTCTAGACCAGAGCTCCATGCTGGGAACCGTGGAGGACGTGAGGACCCAGAACAGTCAGGAGAGCACGACAAACGAGCACCCAGCCCAGACAGACGCCAGCATTAGTAAGGGCGCAAACCTCTCTAAGGCCTGCTAGTGCAATACAGAATGATGAATATCTGACTGATAGTGTGCTAAACGGAGCTTTTGGAAATGGAGGGTTTTCGGAGTTTTTTGTCCAAATAACCACGTCCGGAGTAAAGTTGAAGGGTCAGAGTTCTTCTTGGCCTGTTTGGCCATTAGTGCTGTATAATGCTTATCAATTTGATGCTAGGAAATATGAAAGAAATATTTTTATAATTGACTTGATAAATCCAAAGGATCTTCCTGTATTCGCCTAACTGTATTGATTGATTCTGAAGATCTTGACCTGCAGTGTCCTTGTTCCCCAATAGACTATTGTGCTTGTGAGCAGGCTAGGAGAGGGAACTGTTGCCCAGCGCAGCCCATGCCTGACATGATTGCCAGCACTCAGGAGAGTGAACCCCGCCCTGTGCCATCAGGTACAGTTTCAAGGCAGGGGAAAGGTGGTTTAATAAATGCGTAATTAAAAGTACCAAGTTTCTGGGAAGCTAACATATTACAATTAGAACAGTGGGCAGTAGCTGAGGTTTTCACTTGCTATGTATTTTGCATGATTTTGTGAAAAGATAAATACTGATCCTCATTTCTTAATAGAGCTCACTCTTTTAAAATGTTTGTGTGCCACCTCTGTTAAACCAGGTAAATTAGAGAACGCTGCTTCTTTTCAAGTATTTCATGTCAAACAGTGGTAGTTCATTGCATGTAAACCAGTACAGTGTTTTTATAAAGGCTAATGTAAGGATTAGCCAATTGCAATGTGGCTTTTATTCTTTTGTAAAATCTCCGATCTAGATGTGCATGTTTGTTGTTTTCTACTGTAATGAATATAAAAATGGTTACAATTGAGAGCAAGCCCTTTGACCCATCTAGCCTGTGGGATATTGATGGGCTTAATGACCTGCTGAGTAACAATCATTGGCAGCTCTTTTGACAAAGGTACACGTATTCATGGTACAGAGCTTACATCCATGTGGCAGATTTCTCATGCTTCATTTTGAGGGGCACCTGTTAGTATATAGAAGCATTCTGATTTCCTCCTGCAGTCTGTGAAGTTTTATAATCTACAGTTGTGTTTCTTCTTGAACACCTTTAAACTCTAATCCTGAGTTGTTAAATAACTCTGATTTATTGTGTACTGAAATGGGAGGGATATGAAGCATGGATGTTTCCTCTGAAAATCGCACTGTTCGAGCCCTCTGCAGTGTTTCACCCGCACAGTCCCACAGTGTCATCAGCAGGGTTGGCATCAGTCTGCCCTCTGCTGTTACTGCTGCATGCCGAGCTGAGGATCCCCTTGCAGTACCTGGTTAATGACGTGTCGCAGAGTGAGGAATTCTGGCCTGCGAGTGGCTTAGTCCATACATAAACCATCAGGGTCTGGACTGAAGCAAATCCTCAGCTCTCAGAAACGGGTTAAGCTTCTCAAGGGCCATAAAAATTCTGATTATGTGATTTTCTGTTCTACAGCTGTACAGTATATTATTGATATGTTGAGGGTCAAACTTACATTTAACTCTGTAGGATACTTTGCCCCTTTTAGATGAATTTCTTGTTTAGACTCAAAAAACAGTATAGAGGCCACAGCCAGAAAGCTTTTTTAAGAATTACACAGAATATAGGAAAATTAGTCAGAAACAGAACATTTTAAAGTAGGTAAGATAACATCACTTTATTAGCCATATACAATTTCTTGTATTGGGAATTTGTCTTTTTTCGCATACCCC
This sequence comes from Atractosteus spatula, assembly GCF_055471065.1. NCBI lineage: Eukaryota > Metazoa > Chordata > Actinopteri > Semionotiformes > Lepisosteidae > Atractosteus > Atractosteus spatula. Next base: position 26,562,271 of record NC_142718.1, read on the forward strand.
AGCTTGCTCTCCATGAGACACACGGACAGGGAGAGAAGCTTGGGGTCAGAGCGCAGGGTCAGCCATTTATACGGCGCCCCTGGAGCAGTTGGGATTAAGGGCCTTGCTTAGGGGCCCAACGGATTCCTCTGCTGGCTGTGGGATACAAACCGGCAACCTTCCAGCCACAGGCGCAGATCCTTAGCCACAGAGCCTCCGCACCGCCCCCCAAGTAGTAACAACATATAGTGCATGCTTCCCATTTTCCTAAAAGCCAGTTATCCTACCAGTATGTTTTTGGACTGTGGGAGGAAACCAGAGCACAAGGAAGAATGATCACAGAGAGAACATGCAAACTCCACACTTACAGCAGCCCAGGTCTGGAATCGAACCCAGGGCCCTGGCACGATGAAGCAGCAGTGATAACCACTGTGGCGCTCCTCCAATAACCACAGCTACTGTAAATGCATAAGAAACATTCAGTACCTTAATAAAAGAGAAAAATAAAAATACATGGAAAATAAGAATGGAGTAGGACAATATATATTTTGGGTGAGAAAGAACAATGTAAATGAAAAAGGAGCATGTTTTACAAGTAGATTTCAGACTAATTAGAAGGTATTATTATTTTGTGTTACTGTATGATGTTAAACATGTTTTTAAAGAGGTCTCACATGTGCGTCAGCACAGACACACAGGATGTCTTTGTGCGTCTGACCTTTTGCGTCTGTGTGCTTGTTTTCCCCAGGTCAGTGCGTGAGTCACTGTGAGTCTGCCAGCTGCATACTGGCGCAGGAGGAGCAGCTGCTGCAAAACGCAGATCGCCAGCTGGCCAGACATGTGCTGCTGTGCCTTCTCCTCATTGTGGGCTTGCTTGCTGTGAGTGGCTGTCATCGCACTTTTTTTTACAGGCAGACAAGCCCTTTAGCGGGTAGCTTTCCTGGCAGCTGGCTTGCATTGAGCAATCCTGCATACAAAGCCTGTTTATCATTACATGACACCTGCTGCAGTTTTAAGACTGGTGCACAGCTCGGTAATTGACAGCAGACTCTTGTAAATGCCAAACATAACGGTTTCAAAGCAGGTATCAATTCTGTCTCTTGAGTCACACCAGACTCCCAGCTTCTTCATCTCGTTGGGATGATTATTTTTAATTGGCACAGGAATGCGTGCGCAGTATAGCCAGTGTTCCTGTAATTGAGGCAAAGTGCTCACATCCGTTCTAGAGAGTGGCCTTTAATAACCATTTTGCTTCCTACCTAATTTGATGGAATTGTGTTTCAGAACTTGTCCAGTTGCCTGTGGTGGCTTGTTAACCAGGAACCCGGAAGGCTTTACGTTGAGCTACAGTTCTTCTGTGCCATTTTCAATTATGCACAGGTATTACCGTTGTCCTCTAATCCTCTCAAAGAACTCATTCAGCGTACTTGCAGAACTAATAAAAATGCATCTAATGGGGAAGTTTGTGGTTTTGTTTTTCTCTCTTCCCAGGGCTTTATTTCTTTTGGTATTTTTGGGTTGGATAAGCATCTGATAATCTTACCCTTCAAAAAGAGGTGAGTGTGTTGTGTAAAGAAAAAATACTGTTTTTTTTTTGTGAATAAAATTTCAACTTGAGGGCCCATTGTAATAGAAAGGTTGGAAAAACAAAAAAAATCAAACTATCTTTCCTGCCTCAGCGCAAGAACAATAATGGGAATGCTTCAGACATTTTCCTGCAGCCTGTGTCTACAGTCATATCTCCTGTGGACTAAAATTAAATTACCTTTTCAGGAGGTTCATTCCTCAACAATTTGGAGTCCTGACCACTAATGGAAGGAGTATCTGAGTAAAAGAGAAGATTTACGTTATTGAACTACTATTGAACATGAACTAAAAACTTTATTCATAGTACATTTGGCTAAATAAGAATGTGTATCAAGCATTAATTGTACCGAGAGAAGAGACATACTTGAAAGGGAAGTACGCTCGTTGAATTAAAATGCAGACGTGTGGCACCACATAGAAGTGACCAATTTTGAGTTTGTGTGGTTTTGGTGGTGAATTTGTTGTTGTTGTTTTTTCTTTTCAGGCTTGCAAGCCTGTGGCAAAGTAGAGACAGGGTTGAACAGCAGGACTCTGATGTTCCAGAGGAGATTAGGATGACCTGCACACAGTTTGTCAGATATCATCAGGACCAGTGTGTCAAGGACATTGTACAGAAGAGAAGGTATCCAATCCTCCATATTGTATGTTTTGGGAAATTCCCTGCCATTTAACTGGAGGTGAGATCGATACATAACATAAATTCTTTCTGCAGTAGCATCTTTTGTATCTCTGATGCTGCAGTTCATTTTTTGTTTATTTATTAATTCTGAGGTGGACAGGTGCATTAAAATATTGGTATTGATCAAACAAGAAATGTACTGTATCAGCTTGACTGTTTATTGCGTAGTTTTATCTTCTCATATACTTTGTTCTGCCCTTTTAACTTTTCCATTTTGAATCACAAAACTGAACTAACTCTGTTTTGCTTTTCTGCCCTCACGTATCTGTATTGTATGAACTAAAGCTACAGAAACTTTGTTTTTCTCTCAGACTTGGGGCATTGTGCAAATTTTTCAGACTGTCTTCACACCCTCATTGCTTCTAAATGAGGTCTCGTTTGCATCTGGAGCAAATGTACAATATTAAAGACTTTTCAAAGCACTTTAATGATGTAATCAGTATGGTATTTCTCTCTGTATTTTAGAATGTTGTACTTTTGCGACGAACGATGCAATGACAGTGCATGCAAACGATAACGACGATCTGTTGTTGTTTTTGTACACCCGCTGATTCTCTGGCTTTGTTGAGCAACTCTTCTTGCTTCTTTTAATCTTCTGTCTTTCCCACCTCTCCTGCCCCCCCGGCCTTTTCCCCTTCTGTGCCTAGCAGTGCTGGTGAAAGCTTAGCAGGACAAGTGGGTGAATCCTTCCTTTGATACACAGGTGTGGAGAGAAGACTTTGGCAGGCGTCTTTTTCGGCAGCGACCTGGTGGAGTGGCTCCTCCGCGTGGGCCTGGCGCACGACCGCGGCGAGGCAGTGCTGTACGGGGAGCAGCTGCTGCAGGGCGGGGTGCTCCGGCACATCACCGGCGAGCACGAGTTCCGGGACGAGACCCTGCACTACCGTTTCGTGAAGTGAGGGCAGGGCCGGGGCGGTAGTGAAGACCAGCTTTCCGAGACACTTCTGGTTTCAGCCGCCCCTTGCAGCCCAAACTGCTTGCAAAATTAACCTCCGGGAATATATATATATATTTTTTTTTTGCATGAAAAGCAAAAGGGGCTGGAACTGAGACTTGCCGCAGCACTTTCACTTCATCTTAGCTGCCTTTGTTACTCCTTTGACAGTTGGGACTGAATGCCTAGAAAGTGACAAGTGACAAGGAGAATACTCCTTAGAAAATGTGTTGTTTTTTTTTTACGTCTCCTTTTTGAGGTCATGTGCAAAACAAAAAGATGGAAGCAGCGTACTGTTTAGTGAGATCCGTCTGAACGGCGCTGCCTTCACAACTGGGCGGATGCGGGGACGATGATGAAGCTTTGCTGCTCGGAGAAGCAGACAGTCACCTGTCGTTCTGTACAGTGTTGTTCAAGGGCGCTACAATACGCACGTTCTTTGGTCGACGGGTTCAGCCAACAATCCTCCTTCACGACTCGTCAGCAACTGAAACACAGGGTCTGACCCATATTGTCCTTAGGATTTCAATGTACCTTCTTTATACCTTTTTTTACTGGGTTTTTCCCAGTCCCCCCCCCTTCCCAGAACCTCTGTTAAAAACTGGACTTATCTTGACAATACCACATATTAAGGCAAAAAGAACAACCTCGCTTTTCGACCTCATCAGCCAGAAGCGGTGAGGGAGGAAATGATGCCCTGATCTGTTACGTTCTCGCTCACTGTTAACCTTTCTGATGAGTCCTGCTTCTTTCCCACAAGATCTGTAAATGTGCGTGGTCCCGGAGGGGGCCTTCAGAAAAGGGTTGTATTTGAATTTTGAATTCGAGTTGCTTAATCCTTAGAAAAGCGCTCTCCAATGTAGAGGACATGCCTTGGGATTTCCTTGCCTTTTCAAGGTCTACTTGGAGCTGGAGTCAGAGCTCCTTCTCTAAATTCACTAAAACCGGACAGTAGTTATTAAATGAGGGCAGATACGTGAACAGGTATATGTACTTTTTAAAGCTTTAGTGGTTTACTGACTTGCTTTACTACTGACATGTCTGATGTTTTGTATTGGATTGTTTCATTTTGGTAGTTTTTGTTTAAGTCTGTTTGTCTTCAGGGTGTTATTTTTGTTCAGTCATAAATAATTAAGCTGGGACAGAGTGCTTAAAGGTTAGTTATAAAGAGGGAAAGTGAAAGCCAACAAGTGTCATTTTGTTAATGGATTACTAAAGCTGAAAACGATTATTTTTTTAATATTTCTGCTTTTCAGGGTAGGTTTCTGTCTTAAAAAGCCATTTTGTAACATGTCTTCAGCCTAGTGCTTCTGAATACAGAAGTGTTCCATTATCTTCTGTCTCAACATATTCTCTCCTCTCTCTTATTTGTTACCTCCACTGTAGAGTGTTTTGAGATGTCTTGACAGGAGAGTGCTATATTTAAATATCTATAATTACAGATTTTAGTCTAGTTTTTCATCTCTTGCTGTTAGAGTAAAAGTCATCTGTAGACACAAAGAGAACTGCAGTATTGAAGACCAGGGGGAAGTGACATCCATTGATATAACTTAGGAGTTTGATTTGATTTTGCCAGCTGTAGTTTGTATTTCCTTCAGTTAACATTCAGCAATTACAAGACATAAAGTATCACTGCTTAGTTTCTGCTGTTGTACAGTAAGTCTTGTAATGGCTTTTCATTTAAATGAGTTTTAATTTTTAATGGTGAATGGGTATTTAATATAACTTTCAACATTTGCCTTCTCCCACCAAAAAGTGGTAGAGTTAGCCAACTAGATTTTTCTTATAGTGAAAATCATTTAATGAAATTGTATTATTTTAAAGAAAACTGTACATCTACCAGAAACTGGAAGTGCTTTAGCTCTGCAAAATCTCCCATTGTAGCACAGAAACCTGTAGCATCTGCTACCTGAAGAATGAGTTAAACGACATCGCCTACAGAGCCTTTGTACAAGGAAAGTGACAACACTTAGGCTGGATTCATGTTTTTGTTGTAGTTTATCCACTGAGGAGGCCCTTTTCTAAAATGATACTACTTAGAAAGTACCAGGCTATTAGAAAATATTACTGAGGGCAGGTTTATCCACCTACAGCAACAATTACAGCTTCAACACCGATATACAATACAGCCTTGATATTTTGTGAGTCCTCCAATCGTGATTTTGTCTATTCACGCGAAATTTTTAGTGACCACTTAATCTGCATTCGCTGACCAAATTTGCTTATTCACAGGCTGTGCAGTAGGACGGTAAATGCAGGCACATCTTCATGCAGATTTACTTTAAAGACCTGCACTGGTCTCTATAGTAAAAGCACAGCTTGATTAACAAAGAGCTAACATGATGCACTTGTATTAAATATGGGTTATGCTTTAGTTATTGAGTTTCATCATGAGAGCATTAGACTTACAGTATATTAGGTTGTGTGTAGACCTGTTATGATTAAATTGCCTGTATGGGAGTGTTGTGCTGCAAAGTAAAAGAAGTGTTAAATATCAAAACCAAAACCTCTTTGGTCATCACAGTCTTGGTTGTTGTGTGTCTTAGCAGAAAAGCATAACAAAAGAAATGAGACGAAGAAAGAGAATTAGACAGACTGCAGGAGAGTGAGTTGGTTGAGCGAGCGTGCTTAATTACTTTCCAGTCTGTTATTACTGGGCTGTAATAAACTTTAGTGCGGTACAGTAGTGCTGCACTTCTAATAGCAATTTAAATGGGATGTGAAAAGTAAAGAAAATGCATTCTACTAATAACGAAAAAAACAAACTCAGTGTAAACTATAATATAATAACAGTATTGCTATAATTCACTTGAAGTAAAGGGGAAAACAATGCTTTGTTTTAAGTTTACAGTATTCATTTTAATTAAAAATATTTACTGCAAATAAATACTTAAACTATTTATGAAATAGTTCAATCATAACAAAAAATAAGGTGTTACATAAGGCATTAAGTCCTACATTTGCAGTCCTTCTTCAAGTGTACTTTTTAAAATGTATTATCTAAGCATGAAAATTTCTCAGTTGAGGAAACGATGGACCTTGAGGGCTGAAGGATATTCTGAATCGCATCCCACCCTGACTAGAACTCTAAATTAACTGACCACTGTTAAATTATTATATGTCGTACATAAAACCTGATGGATAGGGGCTTTGAGACTACAGGCATGTGACCAACAATCATGTCCTTGTAAAGTCACTTATATTCCATAGCACAGCGCAGTGAGGAAAAGGCCTGATGTCTGGTAATTAACTTATGTAGAGAATAGCTCATATATTTTGGTATGGCAATATAGAATAATATGGGGGCATACTGGGGGTGTAGAAAGTTTTCTACTGTACTTTCAAAGCTTTCTTTCCCAATATGTACTCGAGACATAACTAGATTTTGCCTAATGGAAAATGGATAATATGTTATATTCCTACATTGTTTGGCATTCAACTTTTGTTTTGTTTTAGTTGAGCATACTCTTCAAAGAAGATGAATGTGTGAGATGGTTTTGCTTAAAATATTCCATTCAGATATTTTCCTGGTAAAATATAAAAAACGCCAGAAAAACGAACAATTTTTGTTGACTTTCTACATGGTTTAATATAAAATTCTTATTGTGCAACATTCTAGTGATTTTGTACAAGCTGCTGACTATGTTATTATAAACAACAGTCTCTGTCCTTCTGGTCTTGGGACCTAAATGATGCCGATATGAGTCATTGGTACTGCTTTGGCAAGCAGAATTGCTCAATTTTACATGGTTACATCACAAGATGATTTAGATAATGGGTAACCCTTGCCAAATTGCTGTGTTATGTATTGCCTCTGCAGATTTTAACCCCTGCAACTTGTACAATGTGTGATTTAGTGTGAAATGTCATTTACAATCGGGTGTAATTGAAAGAAGTTTGGTAGTTGTGCTCCCAGACTTGTGGAAAAAAAGATCTGGGAATTTGGTCAGTTTTCAAGCACTTTATAATAAACTGAACAGAAATATACAAAATGCAAGTGTTGTGGGGCCTCCAGGATATTGAAGGTCTGACACCTTTTTTTTATGGTGTCTTGAAACAAACATGAATGTATTTTGCAAAGTTCTGACCAGACATTATACACAAAAAGTATTCTTAAGTATACGGACTGGCTGCTATGCCAAGTAATGCACGCCAAAATGTTTTTTTTCCTAAATTATAAGCTGGCTTTTATTAGAAAACTCCATACAGGTCAAGAGAGGAAACTATAGTGATCCCCAAGATACTGCTATAAACTGAACATATTTTACATCTGTGTATTGCTTACCCTGGCATTAAGTTTCTCTTATTGATTTGTGTTTTCTAATATGTTAATTTCCTCAGGTATAAAAACACCCAGAATATGATAACCTGAATGAAAGTGTGTGGTGCCACTGTCTGTCAGTATTCCTGTACTACAACCCAATATGTGAACAATTCTATACAATTCACAGTTGTCTCAATGGTACATTTAAATAAAAACAGAGTTGTAGCATTTTTTTTCTAGCAGAATTATTAAGTATTCCATTAGGCTTACTACATTAGATTTTCTCCCTTGGTTTCAGATCTTATGAATCTATGTGGAGTACCAGTCATGCTATAGGTGGAACTGTGATGCACGGTTAATTCAAGCACGCTGTAAACATCTGAAACACTACATTAACTTTGAATTGGAACTTAGAAAATTTTTAAAAAGACACGTTGCCATTATAGGAACCTCTTTTGGAAAAGGAATGAGGTGTGAAGCTTAAATAATGTTCAAAGGTAAGATGACTGTGAGAGTTTTTAATTTTTAGGTAAACATTAAAAAGGGGGAAATGCAACTACTGCACTTAAAATATAAGTATAAGCATGTAATTTTGGGTAAGACAATGGTGTTTAAGGGTTAACATATGAAATAACTCCTGACATTACTCCCACCTTTATATGTCTGTAAATATAATTAAAAGAAATGGTGAAAAAGGAAAAGTGTCTGTGTTTGTATAGAGAGGAATACATAAATGCATCAGGTGTTGGCAACTATTTATGTAGTACAAGAATTTCACTGCCATTTAATAAAATTTTGACCAAACCAGAGTTACTCTTTCAGACTGTATAGCCTTGAAATAAGAGAATCTACACTACATTAACTTATGTACTATGTAACATTATTCATATTAACATTAGAACATTTTTCTATGAATCACAATTATGAAATTAAATGCCATAATATTTTTAGTATTTTGGTTTCCATGTCAGGAAGTAATATCCTTGAGTTATATTGGGGTTTCTAATATAATTTAATAATTGAAGAAAGTTTAAATTTAATTTATTTTAATTACAATTCAGTCATTTCAAAATGACCTTCTCCGTGTTGCATATGTGTATACCAAGAAAGTGGAATGAACACAGTGCAATAGATATCATTTATTGTAGGAACAGAAATATGTAACTTTCCAAGAAAATGATCCAAATAATACAGTGATCTTAACATTTAATTCCCTCTTACAAGGCATGCATCTTACCTGAGTAGTGAATACCAATGCCTGAAAAGCCATAGAATGTATAACTACTACAGTAAGCTACAGTTAATGTCAGTCCAGGAATATTCTTTTTAGGTACAGTTGCAAGACTCAGCCTCTCTATAAAATATTACTAAGCATAAAAAAGTAGACCATTGATTCCAAAGCATTTTAAGGTAATACATATTTGAGCATTTTGTGTTTTATTGAAACCCCATATTCAATTTTTACTAATTGCTGGGCTTTGCCCTTTTACTTTCTTAGAAAAGAAGGTAACTCATTTTGGGTACTCTGCTCCAGACACTAGTTGGATTTATAGACAAAATATTTGAATATTAACACGAAGTTATTTTTAATCACAGTATCGTAGGCAGCATACCAGTATAGTGTGAAATGATTTCTGAAACTTCTTAATGCATCAAATGTGATAACCTATCATTAAAGTATAGAATAATTACATCCTACCATAGAAGACTCAGCCATCCTAAATACAGATGTGCATTAACAATGCAAATACTCATAACTGTTGATGCCTCTTCTAGATGGTAATGTTCATTTTAGTTTGCATGATCACGACCTTGGCGTTCTTTAGTACTTTAGTAGTCAGACATGTCCATTTTCCTTATATTCTTAGATTTTTTTTTTAAGCATGACAACTCCCATCTTAGCTGTATGCTTTAAGTTCTTCCTCCACAGTGTTGGCAAAGAGATGAACAACTAACGTAGAGTCTTCAATACCACACTGTAAAAACTTCTCCATTTCTGCAATTTTCTCTTTTTCCAACTGTCTCATCTTCTTCATCATCTCCACGCCCTTCTCCTGCAGAAAGTGAACACAGATGACCGCCCTTAAACAGTGCAAAAACCTTAAGGCTTCAACTTCCGCAGCTGAAGTCGTTCATAAATTGTAAGAGTCCACAGAATCAAGTCAGGAAAACTTGAGCTCTTTTTCAAACCTGAAAATAGCAATCTTACACTTATGATTTTGTTAAAATGTCATGTTACACTCCTGGTGTTAATATGGATTATAGTCCTTGAACAATTTAGTGTGTAGTATGAGTGATTATAGAGTTATGAGTCACAGCTTGATTCTCTCATTATATTCTAAGTACTATATGACCAGCTAATGTCCTTAGGGTGGCATTATACTGTACCTTTGTCATCTTGATTATTTTAGCTGCTACTTCATGTTTTTTGTATAGTGCGTGTTTGCGGTCCGGCTTTGACTGAAACCGGGGCTGCTGCTTCACCGGATCTTCTGGTCCGTATCTAGGTGAGCTCGTTTTCTTCAGCTGTTGAATGTTTTTCACAAAGATGAAGGGCTTAAAGACTGACCTGGCAGCAAAAACACAACAGGTTTGGCATTTTGAACAGCAGGTCTGCTTGTTGTACATTCGTGGGGCATTCTATTTGCTGATATCGCAATACTGTATGCGATTTGTGTCCAAAAGCCTGAATGTCTCGCCATAAAAAAAACAACTGTACTGAAACTACAGTTAGAATCTTATTCTTACTTAACCAAAAACACATAGCTTCATATTGTTGGTTATGTTTAATTATGGAAAACTCATTCAAAATATCTACGAGCACAGGGAGCCCTGGTCCCAAACTGTCAAATTCGTAGATTTTTAAATCACTACCAAAATGTCCTTAAACAACAAATCAGATATGCAAGATCTATGTTAAAGTACTGCTGTACTAAATAAGTTTGTGTTTTTTTCCTTTACATTATAGATGCTTACATACAAAATACATTTCCAGAGCAGTGAGCATGTGATAAGTTGTCACCTTTCAGGATCGGGAGTCCCAGTGAAGTAGTGCACTCCAGGCAGACTGGGATCTCTGGGCAGGACAGAGACCATGCTGCCCGTTGTGAGGAAAGCTCCCTCCATGTTTATGCCACTGTCCTTGTCTCTGAGAATTCCCATCATGCTTTCAGCAGTAATACTTCCTGTTGAAGGAAACAATTGTGTCATACAGCTGGAAAGAGTTGGAAATTTGCCTGAATTCGTCTTACTTAACTTGAAGGTGTACTTAACAGACAACAGAAGGTAAAAAAAACATTAAGTAAATGTCTGGTAAAAAAATATGATCATGGTTCATTTGGCAGAACTTTGAAATAGCAGACTACATTATGGGATGCTGAGTGGGCATAAAAATTGTACGTTTTTGCATTTTTACAAGGAATTGCACTAATATTTCCTACACTTCACTCATATTATTGACATCGCTTTTCAAAGGTCTCAGTCTGATGGATTTATAGAATTCAGCTTTGTTAATTTAGCCTGCCTAGATCTTTCTATGCTCAGTTTAATGCATGTTTTCACACAAAAAAAAATTGAAAACCTTTATTTTTTTCCAAAAGTTTTCGGCCTTCGCAGTATCTGCTGCCAGAGGCGTCGATTCTGGCAGTGTTCGCATATGAATAGACGGCAGCAAAACTGAACTCCTTCTCTGGGTCCCACCAGCCTCTGCCCCTGGCATGCTCTCTCAGCTCTGGGTGCTCTCGGTCAATCTTCGTTGTTATGGAGAACTGGTTCGAAATGTTGCGAGTTCCCTCTGAAACAAGACCAAAGGAAACACTGTACAGCACTACAGCTCTCAGTGAAGTAGCTCTAAATACGTGAATTGAGAAGCAGTACTTCTAAGAAATGAAGTAACACTAAATATATAAAATATGTGTTCGGTGTAAGTCCTCTGTAGCCGCGCAGCACAACTTAGGTGAACAGAATCCCCCACTGTGTCCACACAGTGGAATTTGAACAATATTTTACTTGTAACTGAAAGACATTCAGTGCATTTCATTAGTCACACCAGGATACTGTTAAGTTGTCAAGCAACAGAAGTTTCATAGTTGTGAAACAGATTCCATGAAACTTAACGATCCAGGAAATGGGATACAGGTTAGTACACACCACAAAAGAACACTTCTGCTTACTTTGAAGGTGCTATATATACTTTAATCATTAATTTATTTGGCTGACAGTTCTACCTAACAAGTATTTGTACCTAACTTGCCATTTTATTGAAGAGATCTGAGTGAAGTATCGTGCTTGAGTGCACAGTCATGTCCCACAAAGATCTGAACCCACAACTTCCCCACAACTTATGAAAATCTGTGTTTATCATCCAAGATAGAGAAGAACAATCTTGATTGTTAGAGACAAGACTTCTTTACTCAATTGACTGTGGGATGGTGGACCAAGCTGCTCAGCCATATTGTTGAAGACAATACCCTGGCTTTTTTCAACTAACAGGTCCTTGATGAATTGTCCACCAACCACCCAACAGGGTGGATGGGGCGAATGCCCTCCTCTATTTTGTAGCCTTAAATTAGTAATTTTTTACTTACATTTAAAATCAATACCGGGTTATTTTAAAAGCGATACTGTTTGTGTAATTTACATTTACAGATGACAAATGTATTTTTGAGACAATGAAAAAAAGCACTGAAAATACACCACCAGAAATCCTTTTTAAATGCAGAAAGCTGTTGTAGGATGCCTTAAAACAGTTGTCCCTTAACGTTTAAAAGAACAGTAGCCAACTTTAGTCTTCAATGGCCAAAGGGTCTTCTAGAATTAATTCCTGCTCAACTATTTAATTTACTCCAATTACTTAAAAAGCTTAGCACTCCAAGACCTGCTGATTATTAAAGAGACAGATGTACTATGGTTTTAAGGTAAGTCCTGGTCAGCCGTTGTTGAATCAGTCAGCAAGGACAGAGTACGATTAACATCCGGCCTTCTTTATAAATGAGAGGTGCCACATTCCTACACATGGTGTACCTGTTATCTTCTCTGCTGCCCAGTGCTTCCCTGAAGTCTCCAAGACCCAGGCCACAGTCCTGTCTGCAATTAAGAAGCTGTTGTGGTACGTAAAGATACACTCATCTTCCATGCAATTTCCTCCTTGGCCGTACTTTTCCAGTAGGTCTACAATGACGTCGAGAGCCTTCTCAGCAGTGTCCGCTCTTTCTAGACCAAGTCTGAGAAATTAGGACAACAGGGAAGGTTGCTTTACGAATTAAATATGTAACCCGACCTACCTCTCAGCTGTAGGAGGTTTTAATGTGCGAAAAAGCAAAAGGGTTTTATTAGGCTACGTGTTTTCCAATGGAATTAAACTTGTTAGAAAACTGTAATTGTAATCATAAACATGGTAGAAATATTAACCACAAAGTCGTGGTCCATAACTTATTGTACAGACGTAATACATTACAGACAATTGAAGAGTTAATGTGCAGTTTATTTATCTGACACAAGCACTCTCTACTTGGCCTCTTTCTTTTTAGGGCTCTTTTAGGGCAGAGATGGGTTTCAAGGGCCAGAGTCCTGCAGGTTTTATAGTGTATTTAAGGCATCTTTCAGCTTGACTTGGTATCCAACCAATAGGTGGAATTAAGTCATGGAGATCAGATGGCATGAAACATGGCACCCTGCGGTCCAAAATGTCGGGATTCCTGCCCCTGCATTAGGACACAACAATAAAGTAAAGGCAGCAAATGGTATCTGCAGACAAAAAGCTCCGAAGACAAGAGATCGAAAAGGAAATGATCCAGCTATGGTTGTAAGGGGTACAATCAGTGAGTCTGCACTGAGAATGATGGCCAGACACAACTGTAGCCATAATGATTTCCTGACAGATAAAGCCTGAGATGAAAAAAAAAGTATTTGGCATTCGGTATGGTGTTCTTTATTGCACAGTCTCCTTCCCTGCTTGCTAACCTGACCAGATCCATGCCCAGCAGGGCTTCTGCGTCGCTGGCCTCCTCTCTCCCCCACACGGCTTCATTCCCGATGCAGACCTGATGCTCATTCGCCCCCATTTCAGCTCCCCAAAGCCAGGCGGGTCGGCTCAGCACCACAGCATAGGTTTCAGGAACCTGATCGATCTTGATATACGTGCACTGCAGCATGGCAAGGCAGTGGGAAAGGAACAAAAAGGAACACATTTCTTTAACCCGCCTACCTGACATGCAAAAAGAAGAAAAGGTATAATGTTTCAGGTGTGGAGCTTTCTTCAGGTGTGTAGGTTCTTCTTCACTTCATCACTAAACCCAGTACTGGTTCATTTTAAAACCAATTCTGTTTGTGTAATTCACATTTACACAGACTTTAAGAAGGCTTTACACCTGAAATGTTGTGATTTCCTGCTCTCTTCCTACTTTTACTTTTAGAATTAGAATTAGAATTTAGAATTAACTTCTATCTGCTCCTATGCATCTCCCTACTTGAACAAGGCTGACATACAGTGTGTGGTATCAACATGGAAACCATAGCCTAAAATTCAAAACGTTACGTTTTCTAAAAGACGGCATTTCTTTTCTCAGGCTGACTGGCGTACACAGTCATTTCCAAACTAGTGGAAGTACTCCATCCATCTGTTTCTGAACATCTTTATCCGGTACGGGGTCACGGGGTGGCCTAGGCAGAATACACCCTGGACACTATGTACCAGGGCCTATTTGAATGAATAAGAATGCATTTGACTGATCCATCAACACTAGCATAACGTTCACTTTGGTTGGAAATAGTTTTATCATTAAAATGCATTAGGGTTTTTAAATTATGCAAAAATTATACACGGTTTTATTTACACAGATTTACTAATTACAATGTTAGGGATTACTGTGTCCTGTAGTGGAGTCGACTACTGTGTTTATTTCACTTAAATATGGAGCTTGAGACTTTTAAGTCTTTGCAAATGGTCGAAAAGCTAACTAACTGAAGACTGAATTTTTAAATGATATTCCAAAATATTCCAAGGTTTTGCTTGACACGAACTCCAAAACGGATAGCTGTTCAATGGATGGGAGAGAAAACTTTGTACCTCCAGCTGAGCTCCTGATTCGTACTTTTTTGCAGGAAAATACACCACCTCTTGAACTTCATCGCAGGGCCTGTCGGAATTCTTTCCAAAAATAACACGCTCTCCCACAGTGGACTGCGGAAGAGCCACAAAAGTGTCACAGGAGCAAGGGTACCTCGGCCGTGTCGCCATCCTGCAGAATACACAGTGCAGTAATGATTTACACTGCGGTGCCTTTCGAGAAACCCACGACCACGAACCTGTTTGGGAATAAAGTGGTTTGAATAGTTTATTTAGCATAAATATTAGATTTCGTATTTCACCCTTAGAAATTCAATGATACCCAATCAATAAGGGAAAATGTTACCTCTTATTCTGCGGCAACATTAAACAATAAATAAGTATACATTAAATTACTATTTTTTGAAAGTCAACGAATTCCAAGTACACAATATACTAATTATTAGTAGGAGTGTTCACTCTGAATAGATCCTGTATCATTTTATACATGGTTAGAATTAAGGATCAAATATATATATATATTTACTTTGGCATCTTCATAATACATTTACTTGAATAAATGCAACATAAATTTGCTCTGTACCGTATAACGTACCTGTTACTTACTTAGCAGATCTGAATGACACTACAGTAGGAGCGAATAAGCGATTTGAGATTTGTACAACTGTACAAATCTCCAGAAGTTTCACTTTCTCTTCTTCGCTGTAGCTTGTTAGCTTTCATATGCCTCGTCCACAAAGAAAGATGAACTGTCGCCGATTGCGCCTATTTTCGACATCATACGGTAGGATTAAAGTTCCTTCTGTCACCCGGAAGAACAAACTGCTGCTGGGGTCGGTGGTGGTGTTGTTGTAGTTAGGAGGAGGAGTAGTGCGTTGTTGGAAAGATTGGATTTGAACATAATTTGAGGAGTTTAACGTACTTTGCTAGAGTTAACCATGGGGAAATCATTTGCAAATTTCATGTGTAAAAAGGATTTTCATCCTGCCTCAAAATCCAACATTAAGAAGGTGAGTCCGCTTGGTGCTATATTTTAACGCGATTTATTACGACTGGTTTGTAAATACGGAAAATCAACTACACCATTTTTTAACCTAATGCTTAAGTGCGTTGTAGTGTGTTTAGTTTACAATATCAAATTACCTGAAGTATTCTCAGGAGAATAAAGACGTTTTCAGGGCTGTTTAGTGTCTGTCAGTGAAACAGTTACTGCTTATTTGTGAACCCAAGGATAGATTTATTTTTATGTTGTAGACATGAAGTATACCTATGAATTTCACAAATTCAAAATAATATATAAGAGTAGCTCTAGCCACGTGTACGAATTATATCTTATAGATATCTAGTACAAACCGAAGCTTATCGACTTTTGGTTTTTTTTTACAGAAATGTTTTAATGGTCTGGGCTTTCAGTCAGTTATACTTCCACCGATAATTATTCGATTTTTATTTTTATGCTTAAAAAGATAAAAGACCACTGTTAACCTTTACATTATATATATATATGGATACCGCAATATAGGATTCAAAAGTTTAGGCGATGTTGAGAAATTTAGCACTGGTCATGAAAAACTTTATGACTTTGAATATTGGATTTCCTACAATACTTTGTCTTTAGTTTAATGTTTTCGCTAGCTAACGGCATTTTCATACCAATAGCCGAATTAAATATTAATGGCTATTAAGTGTTTGTTTTTTACATTATCATAGAATTTCATTTTTAGCAATATGACGAACTTCTACGTTGCGTGTCTTTATCATAAGTGTCACACTGGCATTTTCAGTTCTTATGAAATGAACAAATGACGTTATGTGCCCCACATTATTATTCTACATGTTGCATCACTGTTCCTTATATGTTGTAATCTTTTGTTCGAAACCAAGTTTATTTCAGATTTGCTTGCCTACACTAACACGCATGTTCTAACTGGTGTTTTTAATTTTAGTGGATCATTGAATAATAATGAATTACATTTTAAACATGAGTTAGAGACATGCATTTGACTGTAGAATATTGGAGCTATTGTAAACCTTGGCGTAATGCATTAAACATTAAGGACTACTCTTTCACGATTTTAAATGATAATTTTAACTTGTTTGCTTGATACATGAGAGTCTGATATAGGCAGAGTCAATTTTCCTCAGGAGTCATTTAGATAAACGTTTAATGTTTGTAGTTTTGTCGTTGTTCCAGGACCATGGGTTTTGTCGTGATTATATAAAATCTTATATAATTAAAAAAAACAAAAATGACACATAAGTAATTTATGGTGTGTATGAAAATTAAATTTATTTGCCCAGATCAATAGAATATTTTTGCTTTGTAGGTATGGATGGCTGAGCAAAAGATAACATTTGAAAAGACGAAACAAGAGGAGTTAATGCAGCAGTATCTTAAAGAGCAGGAAACATATAACAACAGGTGAAGTATAAAATAAAAAGACTTTTAAAACTGTATAACGCTGTTCCTATACAGTATATACATATATTACTTTCAACTCTGTAAGTTGTGGCATACCTCTTAAGTTGCTCTTAAAGTATCAATTCACTTTTAATTGCCTAGTCTGTGGTCACAATAGAGTAGATTTATTTTTAAAACAACTACAATGCTTTCAAGGTCATTTGTTGATGCACTCATAGTGATTTTTAAAGAACGAATTAAATACTGCATTTTTACTGCACTGTGTATTCTGAACAGCCCTCAGTGGTGAAGTTGGGTTTTAACAAACATCTAAATAGGAACTGATAAAATTTCTTACTAACCTTTCAACTATATAGAGTTGGGTTTATAAAACCATGTTTAGCATAACAGTAAAAAAATAACTCTCCTTATGTAATCCTATGCTTTAAGCAACTGCACCCAACCTGAATATTGCAAATATATTTTAATCTGAAACTTACTGGGTCTCAGATCTTTGGATCTGTTGTGCGGGTCCTAGTGGCATTGAAGTTTGTGGTTGCAATCTGTAAGTTCACAAACCTCAAATACCACAAAGATAGATAGATACTTTATTGATCCCGTGAGGGAAATTGCAGTGCAACAGCAGCTTAACACAGACAACACAGACACAGTGTAACGAATGATACAATAATAATAATACAATACATACAACACAATCAGTACAGTGAGAAGTACAAACTGAGACAAGAAAATATTTTCAAAACATATTCAAGACAAATATAGGCAATATCTCTGTCTCTTGAACATACAAGTACAGTGCATTTCAGATTTCCACAAAATATTTGCTTTTTGTTTTTAAACGTTTCTTCAAGAGAACTTGTTCTTCTGTCAAGAATGTCCAACTGCTTTCTCTGGACTGACTTAAGGCATCTTGGCATCTTCCTGCCTGTGAAAGTGTAATGCAGTCAGAATTACCTTGCACTTCTCCTTTTAAACACACAGGGGCAAAGCAGGATTTGAAGTTGTCAGGAGTGAAAAGCTACAACTTGTAGTTTTCAGTCCCCAGGATTACTGCTGATTCAACAGGCAAAAATGACATTTTATACCCTGCTCACGGTGTGATAAGATGTCTTTACCTCCACAGGGTTTCTGTACCTCAGAACTGACTTACCAATGGCACTGAGAGATGCTGAAGAAGAAACTTGAAATATTTTTTTTACATAAGAGAAGAATGAGCCTTTATTTCTGGTGTCTTAAAAATCAATCTTTTGTGTAATTATCTGAACAATTTTAATATAGTTATTTTAGAATTTGAAATGGTTTGGGGCATGTTACATAAATGATTGTAATTATTGATGTGGTTTTATTTAACGTTTCTGGTAATTTTGAGAGGACAACTAGTATATGTGTTCTGCATATTGCCAGAAGATGCAGGAATGCACTTGATAAGATGAGAGCTGTGTTCCTCCATTGGTCATGTATCACATTTAACAACTGATGCTTTTTTTCCAGATTGTTGATGGGTGATGATCGTGTGAAGAATGGTCTTAATTTCATGTATGAGGCACCACCAGGAGCATCTAAAGGTATATGCGCTGATCAGATCGCTAAGAAAATAAAGAAGAGATTATTGTTATTTTTTCTATTACTGTCTATTTTTATTAACTTTTTTTCTTCTTTTATTATTGATTTCCTTCCTGCCGAGAAGAAGAGACAAAGGAGGTAATTCTTATTCATTTTCATATTGGCTGAATCGGCATCATTCATTGTATAATTACAAATAAAATTAATACGTAAAGCAAGTCAACAGAATTATTGCTCCAGTGGAGTCAAGTGGATATTCATTAGTGTTTAAAAACATTTTCTTCTGATTTTGTTGCAGCAAGAAGGAGAATCGGACTATAAATTTGAATGGCAAAAGGTGGCTCCGCGTGAGAAGTATGTATTTAGGATTTCTTGATCATTTTCTCTGTTGTAAATCAGGTGTCCTGAGTTAACATTCTTTAAGTACTATTTGAAAGGCTAGTTATTTCTGGGAGCGGACATTATTATTTGAATGAAGGTCGGCAACTATGGGTTAAGTGATTGCATCTGTTTTCTTAGTTTTCAGGTACTGTGCTGCTGTTCGTCTTTTAATTTTTATGTTATAGATCTCCATTTCGGAAGATTTTTGTATATATGCGCTTCTCTCAATTCAGAAAGTTTTCGTGATGTTTAAGAAGTAGACTTAATGTCTAGCGCTTTTTAAGTGAATGTTTTCTATCGTCAGTGACGATGGGCGCACAACTCTTCCCAGGTTTCTTTTCCAGTTTTACATTTTGGTTTCTTACCCACGTAGATATGCAAAGGATGACATGAACATCAGAGACCAGC
The DNA here is from genome assembly GCF_055471065.1 of Atractosteus spatula. Lineage (NCBI taxonomy): Eukaryota > Metazoa > Chordata > Actinopteri > Semionotiformes > Lepisosteidae > Atractosteus > Atractosteus spatula. The sequence continues at coordinate 26,581,554 of NC_142718.1, forward strand.
CATTTGGAATCCAGGTAAAAAATAAACACGCGTCTATGTGTAAAAGAAGTATGGTAGAGTCATACTTGTTTTATTTCTTGATTTCTTGACTATGAACTGTACTCCATAGTGGAGGGCCATGGGTTCAAATCCTGGGTGGGGCACAGCCATTGTATACTTGAGCAAGGTACTTCATTCGCACTGCTTCAGTCAAATGCTCATATACAAAAAAGGTTACAAATTGATGTTACTTTGGATAAATGGGTCAGGCAAAATATTTTCTGATTCTATAAAGGGTGGTTTATAAAATGAAAAAAAAAGGGTGCTTTATACGTATATTACACAAATTTGTTCTTCAGGTCCGCAATGTGAGATGCATAAAATGTCACAAATGGGGACACGTGAACACAGACAGAGAGTGCCCGCTCTTCGGTCTGTCTGGGATCAATGCAAGCTCCATGGCGAACGACGGTGCAGGTATATTGATGAGATTTTTAAAAGATGTGAAGTCTGTAAATGCTGGTTATCTTGTGAGTCATGTAAAGATGGTCTGTGTGTGCAGTGGGCGTAAAGTATCTTTAATAATGTACAACTGTGCTGCAGCGAGCGAGGACAAGTAAGTCACAACTCATCTTAACTGTATACTTTGACCCCCACAAAAACATGCTTTTAAAATATTTAATTGCTTAACCGTGACAATAACTGTGTGTTTGTATTTGTATCAGTACTGGAGTTTTACTTATCGGGGAAGACGAATTTCCAGTTAGTTTATTTCACTTCTAAATGTGGAGCAGTGTCCGCATTCCTTTGCAGCGTTTCGTGTACTGCAAATCGTAAAAAAAAAATGTTGTTAGAAATGACACATTCAAATGCAAAAAAGGTAAATTTCTCTTCCATTTCACTTGCACTTCACTTGATCTGTAATCAAATGCTGCAATCATGTGCGTCTTTTCTCTTCTGAGTTTTTGAGCACTGTATCATGTAATTTTATCTACTTTTAACAATTTTAACACACTAAACAAAGAACATGGGTGATACAAATTCAGACGCTTTTCTTGTCCCTAGACGTTTTAGAATCCTTTTGCTCACAAATCAAAATAAGCATTTTCAGACAGGATATAACCTAAACAGTCATTTTCTGGAACAACGTTTTTCGCCTTAAACCTAAGAGCAACATTTTGCAGGTTGTTTTTGGAAACAAATTCTTAAAATTAATAAAAATCACGTGTCCTCACTATACCATTTTTATGGGTAAATGTGTGTAGCCATTAGAGAATTTTTAAAACGCTGTCTAAATACACAAAAATGAAAGGGCATCTAGAAATCTTTACTTTGACCTTGCAATTCCCTTGCCCTCTTCATGTCAAAGAAATCTTCAAATGTAATTAAGGACATGAGTTAAAAGTATTTTTAAATGCTTATTTTTTTAATTTGTATTTTGAATTAAGTCACGTTTTAGCATGAGGTATAGGAGTATTGGAAAAGGGAGGTTTTGGTTTGTTTTAAAAGTGTGAGTAGGTAACTTAAAGTTATAACTACCCAGAAAATAAGAATGAATTATGAAAATTAGAAAAAATATCTCTGTAAGTATTTTATTGAGAATAATGGTATGTGCCAAGACGTCCCTGTATGTGAATAAACTATTCATAAAATTATGTGAAATATTGGACCCATATTTCATTTAATTCAAAAGTAATGTTGAGGTTTAGATGCATTACATATAGAATATGATACTTTTATGTTTCTTAAATTGTAAAATATTAATAAGAAAAAAGGAGTAAACCTTACTCTTTAATGATAGTTATTTAAGTAGAGTGAAGGTTAATAAAGAACTTTTGGTACATCAAAAGAATTCTAATAAAAGTCTTTATGTGAATATTTAATATACACTTCAATGTAATGTTTAGAGGGAGCTACAGAATTTAAAAGTTTCTGTACACTTTTTTAAAGTTGCTAACTACTTAACTGCTATGTCTTTAATGGTATTTGAAGTGTTTTCTCACAAAATGTTCAGTATTTCACAAGAGCTTTACCTGTACATTTTTGTACCATTTTGACTCTTGCAATCAGAAACTTTAGTGCCTTGGCAATAATCTGTTTATTCAGGCAGAGTCCTGCTTGTATGTTGTTGATAGTGGAGTGGTATGAGAGACCTCCCCCTGTGCAAGGAGAAAAATGCAATTATTTTGTATTCTGAATCTTCTAACTGCTGCTTTGGAGAATAATATCTTATGATTTGCTCAGCAGAAGATCAGTGAGTTGATTTAGTCTCACTTTTTGTTAACAAAGCCACAACTGAATTCCTACTGTGGAGTCAGTGGAAATGTAGGCAGACATCAATGAGACATTCAGGCTGTGATTTTTCTTAACAGGTCCGTCAATGCACCCCTCGGAGTTAATGGCGGAGATGAGAAACAGTGGGTTTGCGCTGAAACAAAGTGTACTGGGGAGAAATGTGACTCTTTGTGATCCATCGCAGGTAATAATCTGTTTTCTCACAAAAAAACAACAATATCTATAGCAGATCCTGAATTTAAGTTTGATTGCTTTAAAATGCCCAATTATCCAAACCATAAAGCTCCCAGCCGCCCAAGTTTAGTCAAGTGGGCAGAGTTAATGAGACTAGTTTATAAAATTACAGGAAAGCAGAAATATCCTGCATTTGCTGTTTTTCCTCTCCCAAAGCGGTGATCAGCTGTTGTTTTTTTTTTTGTCCTATAATCTAGACTTAAGTCAATTTCAGCTCAACGAAAAAACTATACGTATATATTCAGTGGTGGTCTGGGGTTTAGTTTCTATATCTATTATAGATGCTGTATATTTCAGATGCATTTAATTGAGCATCTATGTTCCTTACACGTTTGCTTTCTGCTTAAGGAATATGTAGCCAGTGAAGAAGAGGAAGACCCTGAAGTAGAATTCCTGAAGTCTCTGACCACAAAACAAAAGCAGAAGCTGCTGAGGTAAATGTACAACAAATAGCCAGTGTCTTTACGGTTTAGAGGTGCTGTGTCTGGAACATAAATCAAGGAAGTTTCCTTTTGTGTTTCAGAAAAGTCATATTGATTCCTTGATTTTTGTGTTCCTTTGTCAACTGACATCACTTGCTATATGTTGCTTAGACATGTTTCAACTTTCTTGAATATCAATTGCTCATTGACTTCCAGAAATGCCGTTAAAGTGAGTGGCACATTTGATGGGTGTTTGAGAAATTACGTTAGAAAGGTACACCCTCTTTGAGATAGAAACAACATCTAATAATTCTGGCAAATAAATATTGTGGATGGCTTAACATGGTATGTATGCACCCTCTCCCCGGATTATGCAAGACTCGTCTTACAAAAATTCGACTTTACATAAAAACCTCCTGTGGATCTCATAACGAACTCTCCCGAGGTAGGGAGAGTTTAAGATACATGCATAAAAAGTAGTTCCATTACTTTCTTCCTCAGGGGAAGTGGCACAGAGTGAGAGTAATGCGGTCTCAAAGAGCATTCTATTTTACACCTCAGTCTTACTTTGCCGTTGTGCATATTTGGTAACTGCCACATAATATTTCACACTATTTCAATGAAACTGTGGGATAATATGCATATTTCTGATGTACTTTATGAATTCTATTCTGTATTTAATTATTGAACAGTACTGTGAGGGATAATGAAATGTACAGGTTCTTATAAATTTGTTAAAAGGTAATTCTGAGTTATTTGCTGTATGTATAAGTGGATTCTACGAATTCTTCTAATTCTAGAGTTTTTAGAACATTTGATTACATTCACCGTTATTTCCTCTCTCCCCTATGTAAAGGGGGAGGTTTCACTTGTCTCTCTACCCTATGGACTGTTAGCTGCTGCTACAGTCTCTCTCTTGCTCTCAACCTTCTGCTGTGATTAGGGCAAACACCTGTGAACCATTAAAGGACAATAATGGTGAGCCTGCAGTTGTACTCTCCTGTCCCGCCTTCCTCACTAGCAGACACAGCTAGGGTAAATTAAGGAGGATTGCAGCAGTACCATGAGTGGTCATTCTCCATCACCCAACAGCTAAGAAAGGGTCACTACCAAACTTGTTCAGGTTACTTGAGGAACCTAACTCTTGCATAACTCGGGGCGTGGGTATATATGGAAAATAAACATGCAGAAATTTAACATTCAGAGGTTTAAATAGAATTATATTATATTCTGAGGTCTGTGAAATGTAAGTAAATCGGCAAGTCCCACACCTGACTCTGCGTCTTGAAAATAAATCCATGCTTCGATTGCAGGTCAAGGTTTCAGTAACAAGATGGGTTTCTAGGTCTTGATAAATAACCCCAAGATGGTGTATTCGGAGCCAGCAATTTAATTTTGAAGGTTAGATACCAGCTTTGGAAAAAATAGATGATTTTGATCGTTTTATTTAGAAAATGTGACGCAACTTGTACAACTCTTTTGTCCTTGCTTTTCATCCGATTACTGTCAGTTTTTCCTAGGACAATTTAGTGACTGGTTAATCTTCATTTTCCCTTTCTTCCCTGAAACGAATTGGAATTTCTGAACTTTTCCTCTGCCTGTAGCTTTCTTGTTGTCTGAATTTGTGCTGGAATGTCAACAACTGTCTTTCCTTTAAAAAGGAAACTGGATCACCTTGAAAAGAAAGAAAAGAAGAAGAAGAAGAAGGGAAAACAGAAGAAGAAAAAAAGCAAGAGCAAGCACAAGAAGCTGCAGAAAAGGAGCAGCAGCAGCAGCAGCAGCAGTGACTCTGACTCCGACTCCGACTCGGACCCCGACTCCCACAGGAAGCGCCAGGCCGAGAGCCAGAAGAAAAAGAAGAACAAGAAGAGCAGAAGAGATTCTTCCGCAGACAGCAGTGCCGACAGCGAGAGTGAAGACCGGTCACGCAGCAAGAAGAGAGCCGCAGCACGTACAGGGAGGCGGAAAAGCAGCCGCAGCGCCAGTACTGATAGAAGTAGGTCAGGAAGCAGAAAGGTCCGGGGAGAGAAAAGGAGAGACGACAGACACGTGCCGAAGCAGAGAAGCGGGAGTCGCGGCAGACAGGGGGACAGGGAAGACAAGGACAAAGGTGGCAGGAGAGAAGGCAGAAGCAGTAGCACTCGGGAAAGTCACAAAAGCAACAGCACCGAGGGGCTGGCAGGAAATGGCCCCCAACACAGATGTCGGAGCAGAGAACGGCACGCAGACAGACGGGAGAGAGTCAGGAGCAGGAGCAAGGAGAAGCACAGAGAAAGAAAAGGGAGAGACCGGAGTGATGATAGAGGCCGGCACAGGAGCAGAAGTGGCAGTCCAGGGAGAGAGAGACAGAGGAAGAACTGTGAAAGACGGATTTAGAGAGTGCAGAGAGTTCTCAATGAAGAGGTATATTGAATACAAACAGAGGGGTTGAACGTCTCGAAGATGGCAGAGACTTCTGTGAAGAATCGAGTTTTGCTTTGCTTTTATTGTTTTAAACATTGACTTGCACCCTTTTTGTAAGTGCTACTCCTGTATTTAGCCATGTTTCTGCATTTGGACAAATATTGTACAGCAGTGTTAAATGTTTTTGCGGCATTTAACAGGGAATAAAAACAGCTGCATCGATTAAAATGCCTTGTGTTCATTGTAAACCTGTGTTGGAAATATTAAAGGATAGTACCATGAGGAATCCTCAGATGGATTATTGATTAAAAAAAAACTTCCAACTTTATGGTTGTTTGTATTGCCAGTTATGATTTGGTTTTGCTGTTATTTGTCCTTTTTATGGTGAAAACTTTTTTTTTTTTACTTGGAATGGCTAATTGTTTTTTATTATAATCACCTAATTTGAAATCTTAGCTCATTGCTACAAACCCTGTGGCTGCACACAGGAGACCGAGCAAGTGTAGAGGGACTCCTCTGAGCCACTGGTCTTTGAATTCATCACATGCGGGGGGTTCTGTGCTGATTTGAGGAGATGCGCACACTTTTCTTACACAGCCCCGTATGCTTGCAGGTGTCTGGGAGTGTGCTAGGGTCTGTGTGTTGCAGAGAGAGCCCTTGTCCACACATTCCACCCTGTTCTCGGTGGAACTGAGCCAGTTTTGCACCTCTTCTTGAAGAATGCATTTCGGTTACCATCACGACTCGGTATCAAAGGGCACCGGTACTTCTTGAGCCATGTGGGACACCCAGCTGGAAGGAAATGTATTCTTTCTTAACAGACCGCAAGATTTATGTGGTTGATTATGATCGTAGGTTTAGCTCTACGTTTTTCTCACCTGATCACAGTTCAGCGATTAGTAAAAATATTAGGTTAAGTTGTATTAGTGTGCTGTGATTTTTTTTTAATTCAGCCATTCTATATAATTGCGGTTCCTTCGCTTTCACTCTCTGGCATGGGGTCATGAAAGATCACCATTATCTCCCATTCCAGAATTTCCCATTTTTGTCCTCTAACTTAATATAACTGAGATGTAAAACTGAGGTCCTGACTGTAGTTGTTAAAAATCCCAGGGAATTTCTCCAAAAAAAAAAAGTAGGGGTGTAACCCTCATATCCTGGCAAATTTTCCATTGGCCTTTACCAATCATGGCCTCCTAATAATCCCCATCGATGAATTGGCAATATCACTCTGTTCTCCTCTCCACTGAGAGCTGATGTGTGGTGAGCGTACTGGTGCACTTTGGCTGCCGTCGCATCATCCAGGGGCTACACATTGGTGGCAGTGGAGGGGAGTCCCCATTACCTGTAAAGTGCTTTGAGTGGAGTGTCCTAAATATGTGCTATATAAGTGTAAGGATTATTAAGGATTGTTTATTATAATTTGTCATGCATGTGGTTAAATTTTTTAATCTACATCTTAATTCAGCAAAGCGTGTCTGTGGGGTTCCCTGGTCCCCAGAGCTTGTGTTTCACACGTTGCAGGGAAAACTGAGTGTAAAGAGCATGACAACAGATCTGGTCACACTTCACCAGGAATGGGAAACACTGGTCTTGCAGAGCTGCTGTGTCTGCAGGTTTCCTGTATTTCTCCAAATACCCAGGTGTCAAAAGAGGTAAGATAAGTTATTAAATTGATCTCCTTAAGTCAATAATTTGATTTAGGTCATTAAGATCCAAGCTGGAAGGAGAACCTGTAAACACGCCAGCAGGATCACTGCAATCTGGCACAGACACATCTCAGGTAGGTGAAGACGTTTCTTGGGATTCCAGAGCCAGCCTCTGAAAACCCTGGCCATCAGGATAGCCATTTTAATTTTATTCCTTTTTTGACTACTCAGAGATGTGGTGAGAGAAGACTCTTCCATTTCTGCTTTTGTGGATATCTCTAATTCACCACTGTTTCTTTTTGTTGATTTGTGATTCATCACTGGGCTCATCAGTGCTGCAGAGGAAGTTTTGGGTGGCTGGTGTTACTGTGCTGAAAGAAAGGTCACTCGGCACTCTTTTTGTTCCTTTGGGCAGTGGGTTTTCTCCCTCCTCTGGCCCATGTTGGCCGAGAAGAGGACTCTCTGACAGTGGGGTGTGAAGACCTGTTGACCTTGCCCCTTAATAATCCTATGTGAGGGAGATTCTTGGGGTTCTCTTTCATTGGGGAGGAATGAGGTTACCACCTGGGAGGAACTGATGGGTGGGGGGTTTGAGGGAGAAGATGGGGGGTTTGTGTGTAATTGTTTTGCTTTCCCCAAAACAGAAACCATTTCAAAAACAATATTTCAGGCTGTCTGTATTCTTCAGAACTACTGTTCCGCTATGGGAAAACCGCTGTGTCGAAACTACATTTTAACCAATTCTTAATTATTTGTGTTTGTCTTTACTTGGCAGAGATATACGAATGGTTCGAGCACAATTAAATGGGAACGAAATTTTGCACGTGTCGATGTAATTCACAAAGCTTGGGAAACGTCTTATTTTGTAAAATGAATGTAAAGTTCAGGGTGGAAAATCCTGAAAAGATACAAGTGTCGGTAGTCTTTAATGACAATATATTTCTATAGCAAAATAGTACATTTCAATTTTTATATTGCATTTTTTTAAAAATAATTTCACATTAAAATGCTTTCCAAAAATCGATTAAATTTGAGAACTGTCGACGTTGAGAGGGATTTGCGTACATTGTACTTATTGTACATATCCATACTTAAAAGTGTAAAAATATATTCATGATTGTATTGCCTTGTTGTATGTTATTGTACCCATTCTTACTCTTACGTGGGGTTTCTCTGCAGACTGTAAATTATTTAAAGATTCACAGATATTCAGAAGAGACCATTTCAATTGCAACTCCGATACAAAGCTGATATCTTTATTCCGTGATGAAGCCGTTTTAAAACATTAAATTTATAATGAAACAAGCTTCGTCGAAACAGCACAAAAGTAAAAACACAATACCAGTAATCACTGTGTTTTTGCGAGTTCAGCAAGTCCACGTTAATTTTAATCAGCTTGAAATATTTTTCGCCACAGCTCTTGTCTGGGTGAGCTGGTTTGAAAATGGATGGCTCAGTTATGATGTTTCCAGCAGAGGGAGCTAGTGCATTCATCATGTAGAGAATACTTAAAGTTTGTTTTGTTTTCGTAGTGTTTAGACATTTAAACATATTTTTCTCTTTAAAGATGATGCATTTTCAAAAAGATGCATAATGTATATCCCGCCAGTTTTTCATCGAGACGTACATTTGTATTTTAATTTAACTGAAGTCGAGTTGAAGATTTGACGATTCATTTTTTTCCTTTCGTTGCTAAATTGCAAATATTCAGGCAAGTGTTTTATAAAAAGTGCCGCAAATTGCCGGTAAATTGCAACTTCAGAGTTTTTAATCATTTAAGTTTTGTGCCAATATTTAGTAACAATCCCGGTGTGTGTATTATACACAGACAAGATACAGGCTTCATCGGCGTCATACCGCTTAAAACGAAACTGAATAACATTTTCTGTTTCTTTCAATTAATCGTATATGTCGCTGTATTGGTAGCACTGATAAATGGAAAGTGCAAAACACAGCAATGCCGACAGTTTTTACAACTTATTTGCCATTAAAAACTCACTGTTCTGGTATTTGGTGTGTTATATACGAGGCCCTTTAAATTCTGAAAGCGTAAGATTAATTTAAGTTAAAGTCAAGCAAGTTCAGTTATTCGTCTTAAAATATGAAGCAGAAGGAAATACAAATAAAACATGAAAATGTGGAGGCTAAATAATAAATCCAACTTGCTTGTCGTTATTTTAATGTTAGTTGCGTTAGTTTTCGCTATAAATCTTTTCCAATTTCTTCAACGCTAATCTGGAAGGTCCATTAATAATATAGTATTACTTGAAATTCCGTCGTGATAAAAGCTTTGTCTTCAGATTTATTATCTGTTCAATAGCCTTTCCTGGCTCTAACACCCGATTACCTGAACTACAGCGGAATGTAAATATGGGATCCCGCTGAACTACATTGATTTAGAAATCTATTGACAATTGTTTTGACTTCCCACTTATTTCTGACACGTATTATCGTAAAGCCTTTTACATGTAATGGTCATTACTTACTGGGTTTTTATGATACCACCTTACAGTAATTTCATTCATTTTACACGTATCACCAATTGCATTCCTTCGTGTGTACTGTATTTTAATATTAGCAATTAAACCTTTACGTTCAAAAGACAAAACCAGTCACATCAAAATTATTAAATTGGTTTACGGTTTAATGAAAAATGTATTTGATGTCATTCGATATGGAAAACGCATTGATTTTTTTCTTACAGATTTGTAGTATTTTTGTAATTGCATTATGTGAATCAAAACTTGGCCGTGTACTGATCATAATTGAAATTCAAATGTGAATTTTATTGATTCGAAAAACCTGTAGATCGCTTTTTATGTCTATTGATTGTTACATGTGCCACGCTTTGCAAATTTCCAAACTGCATTTTTTAAAGAAAGACAAAACCCCTCTAAACCAAGTGTATTTATTTATGATCAATTGTCTGACTTGCTATAAGGAAAAGAGACACTTCCTCTGACCCTTTTATTGTTTTTGAGTGGGGTGTTTAACAAAACCCATATGAACTCGATGAAATTATAAATTAGATCGGTGTGTCTTAAAACGTATTTACCGTACCACTTACCTTTATACATTTACAGATGTAATTAAAGAGATAAAATGCTGTAAATTGGTAAATCGCAGATTTTCAATATAATGTGCTCAAAAACTGGTCATGTAGAAATGATACTCGCAATGTGATTTTTGGCTTCACCGCTAATGAATAACGAGGAGTCATTTCGTGAATAGACGCTTCTGACAGAGACCCAGTTCAGAAGTAAAGTCGGTATTTATGTACAATTTATTGCGCCCTCGAGGTCTATATCGCTCATTCCTGCTAAAAACAAGGTGCAGTCATGCAGTTGGAGACGTTAAGGCAAATGAACTTGATAAGGCTTGCTGCAGTACTGATGGAGAATTTATTATACATTTTGCTCTTTTTTTGTTGGAGGGATTACCACGAAAATGTTAGTTTTCCGCTCTCCCGAACTAATGTAAAGTAATAGCTAAGATGAGCAAGGGGTCTAAAACAAACCTTTACAACTGAATTGATGCTGTAACACTAACAGTCAATACAGATTTCCACTTTTTGCTTCAACGTTCCTGCCCAAAACAAGACCCGTTAAATCCGACGCATTCACAAAGAACATTTTAATTTAACTGAAAGGCTCAAAAAATTAACATAATATGCTTACTTTGTTTATGTAAAAGACGCATTACACACCAGGTCCAACTCTTCGTATAGTCATCGCATCAAGATTTCCCCTCAATTTCACTTCGCAGCGCAAATACATCTACATCAGGAATTTAAGGTGAATCAGTACGTGCAGATGCTGATGTATATTATGTCTATTTCCATCTTTTCAGTTAACAAACAACAATTGAATTGTTAATCTGAATAACCCAGCCATTAAGCGGAAAGAAATAACGTCTAACATTTAGAAATACTACAGGTTTCTCTTAAATATAATGAAGTTCACCTGAACGCTAATAATTGCTGACATTTTATTTTGATATTAATGTCTTTATGTTTCTCAATTGGTTGAATTCGATTGCTTTTCTTTTAAGAATCGAGTCAATCAATTTGGTGGGGTGGGTGATACTTTATTTTTCTGTTTAAATACATCTGGGGTCAAATAATACGTGACTTCCAAAATATGTTTGCTACGAGAACGCGAAATCATTTTACTAACGTTGATGTATTGACTGTTTCCGTGCATTTAACGATTTCGCATATTTTTTTCTGAGGATTTTCACAAAATTCTGAAGTCTATGGTACACCGCTCTTGAAATTTAAATTAATATTTATTAGGTCTTGTATTTATGTTGTCATTGATTAATTCTTCCTCTCTAGCTCATTAGATTTCGATTAAGAATGATTTGATGTTAATGTAATTAGTATGTAATTCTGATGTACATAATTACTGTAATTACAACACTCAGGTAACCCGGTTTGTGCTAAAAGGTTAGCTTCAAGCTCCAATTGGTTTTCTCCTTGACGACGCTGTCTATTTGGAAGCATGTGTGCATTTTTGTGGCGAAAATGCCCAACTTTCTCAAAAATTAAACTGTATGCGTACTCCAAAAACCTGATGACCAGGTTTTCCAGGTGTCAAAAAAACAGGCGTCTCTATCGCATTATAAAACACTAGCCCACAATGAATGTTCGGAATATCAGAACCCAAGAGCCTTTTTTAATTCATATTTGTAATCGTTACCGAAGATGATGGCGAGAACCAAAATACATTCTTTTTAGGAAATATGTATACGAAAAGAAGTTAATATTGCGGTTTATTTTTTTCCCAATGATGTGATACAAAATTAAACATACACAATGTATACTTGTAAATAATACCGTCATTCCAATATTTACAATATTTGTAAATTTAAATGGTGTATCTTCCGATGAAACCAGCACAATTTTTCTTTGATGTGAGTAATTTGCGAACGTTTAAAAAATCGATACAGAAGAGATAGGTCAATGGCCTCATGATACCTGTAGGTGTCGCTAATATGTTGAAAATGCATTTTTGCCTCGAGAAAAAAAATGAATACTAACATGTCATCGCGCAAACAGAATCATAATCATAAACAAATATTTTTTTCGAAATTTATAGAAACGGAAGGCATGCAACGTCAAGGAGCTTTATTAGTTTCGATACGGATACTACGAAAAGTAAATTGATCATTGCTTTTAATTTATAATGTTGAACCGATTTCACAAAAAGTTCTGTTCTTTACATATGTATGTTTTTGCCACATAAACCGTTCAATACTTACATACAATCTTGCGTTAACCTACATGTGACATAACATGTCATTTTTTAAAATAGGTGTTATTTTGTTATATGCCATAAAGTCCACTATTAGTGTTATTATTTTCTTGAATGCATTTGTATTGTATCTAATGTATACTTGAAAATCACATAGTATGGCAACTGTATCTTTTCCGATAACATTCAATATTTTTTTTTCGATTGAGCCATTTGTTCTTTCCATCATTTCATACATTGTCACTTAAGCTTCCCAATGCAACCAGCTACAACTAGACACAAATGTGAAGCGTTTTCAACTGGTTCGCAAATACTTTCCCCGGAAGAGTGTGACGTGATGGACATTTTCTGACCCGGGGAAGGCGAAGACATCCTCGCTAGCTCCTTGATCACTGAGCTGGGGTAGTGTAACCTTGCGCCCTGTCAGACAGGACCCGGACTCTTCCCTTTGATCTCTTTTCATTGTTGCTTGAAAACAAAACCGACTTCTGCCCAACACCCAGCAAGAGCGCATTCCAGAGAAACTTAACAAAAGCAATAACTGACAACAGTCACTGTCCGCAACCCCAGGCGACTCTTCTCCTAAAGATTTCACCTCACTTAGTTCATGTCGAATTCAGTCCCCGTTTGTAAAACTTAATGGCACCATATAATTGCTAAGTGTGTTTCACTTATGTCGTTCAATTAACTTTTTTTTCCCTTTAACGACAGATATCGTTAAAGATATCACCATCCTTCTCTAAAAGCTACTAAACGACGCATTTTTGAAAATGTGAGTTGGAGGATTCTTGTATATTTCTGATATACATTTGCATTTATATATGTGCAGAATTTAACAGCTGTTCCTAAGGCCGGCGTAGAACGCCATTTAAACGTTTTGTTTACTAAATCGAGCTGATCAATAATAATACGTTTTAATAATGCTGTATACAAACCTTTTTAACATTTAAGAAACTTAAATTTGTTCAGATCGACACACATCTGAAGCCTAGAGAATGGCAGAATAATTATTGGTGATGACTTGTCTTATACAGGTTTTCCTTATCTTAGCAATAAAGCCGGCCGTCAGAACACAAAGGGAAATGAAAATAATTTTCGTCTAAATAATTGCCTTCTGGTCAATTTAACAGTGCCGTTTTGAAAGAGATTTTCTAAATGAGATTCCTGTCCCTAACGTGTTCCCAGGCCTGGGCTCAGACTCTAATTATTCCTTGGATTTTTTCTTTAGAATCGGACGCTGCACTGGGTAATCACAAAGAAGTCAGAGAGCATCCTTGAACCTTTTCAATGCGGAGCTACTGATATTCAAATAACATGCAAGCACCATTTGACTGCGCAGCGACATAAGCATTTCAAATTCACCATTTGCATATATCTTTTTTCTTTTCAAAAGAAATGGAACAGTTGCCTTCCCATAACATCAAATCAAGTGTTGCGGGTTTTTTTTTTTTGGCTTTAAACCGCTTCACGTTTATTCTTGGATTGCCATTTCTGCGTTTGACATGCAAATGGCAGCAGTTAATTTGGACAATTAAAATAGATATTCAAGGGAGCTTTGTCATCGCGGTTTTCCCTTCGGACAAGCTCAGATAAAGTTGGGCAGAACAAATGATGTCTAGCAGATTAATTAGATATTTGATAAGACATGAATCCCTAATAGGGAATACAAGACACAAGAGGCTGCTGTGTGCTCTAAGTCAAAATTAATAACATTTAACAAGATTTTCATTTAGGCATGAAATGTCTGTTCCGGGGTATTAACTACTGATATATTCCACAGAGAAAAAAGCTCAACGTCAATCCGTGCGCTTGTAGGAGCTTTTTAGCAGCCGCATGTGTGTGATATGATTGATTTTGTAAGTGTCTAACTGCTGTTTTGCTAGATTTCCCATTTCCGCGTCTCTGTTTGCATTTTCAATATTGCAAAACAAAACGTACTGTCATGCAACTAAAGTGTTCAATGAAGTAACCAAAATGAAAAATGTTTTTTTGCGCCTCTCACAAAAAGAGGTGTTTGAAAAACACCGCATCTAGACAGTATACTGTATGTAACCACAAATTAATTTTAATAAAATACCAAAAGCTCTAGACATGATGATTAGATCCCTTTAATGATAAGAAAATGAAAAGCTTATACTTGAGAAATTTTATACAAGTAAATGTTTATAATCTCTTTAAAATATGAGAGGCTCAATTACTCGAAGTAAAGAAATGATTAACTCATTTAAATAGCCGTTTACATACATACTGATATCCACAAAGTGCATCGAAAGTAAAGGAAATTCCCTGAATTTCAGGACCCCAACCACGGACAAAACTATTATAATTAACATTTACAAGAAAAAATAACATGTTTCCTTATTAATATCGTTATCTGTACAGTGAATGTCAACGTTACACACTGATAGTCCCACCAAGTTCATCATTTTTGCTCACCTTTTGTGCAATGATCCATACAAAAAAAAGTCATTCGTTTAAGCTCTTTACAACACAGCTTGTCTTGAAAATGTCTGAAAGACGAAAAGTCTATTCTTACACAATTGTGTTTTAATTGCGTTTTATCTCATGAGATGTTCGGCATCCGTAAAAGTTTTAAAAACGTTCGGATTACTGCGTAGTGCGAAGTCGCTTTCATTAAATATATATATATATAAAAACGATTCGTTTTTATTATTTTTTTAAAAAGAAATCTTCTTATTGACCGCCTTGTGTTGAGAGGACTACTTGTTTCGCAACTTCCAGACCCGTTTTTTTTTTATTCTTTTTAAATAAAAGGTGTCGTGTTAGGTGAGAACGAATTACTTTTTCAGAATGTCAGGTTAAATCCGGATTCCGCTTTCTCGACGTGTTTACGACTCGTTCTGTGGAGTGGAGTCTTTGCCCGGCACTCTGCCAGAGTTCACCCCCTCCAGAATGAGTTCCGGTGACTCGGATCTGGGAGTTTCCAGGTTACTGGTGTCGGTGTCACTGTCGCTTCCCTTTTTGCCTCCTCCGCCGCCGTTGTGGGTTTTTATATGCTTGCTAAGGTGGTCACTTCTCATGAAGCGTTTGTTGCACACCGGGCAGGCGAACCGCTTCTCGCCCGTGTGAGTGCGGAGGTGCCTCTGCAGTTCATCGGACCGCGTGAACCTTTTCCCACAAAAAAGCCAGTTGCAGACAAACGGCCTCTCTCCGGTGTGCCATCTCAGGTGGGCTTTGAGGTGGGACGTTTTGCCGTATACTTTGCCGCACCCGGGTATGTGGCAGCTGTGAAGACCCTTCCTTCTGAGGCTGGCTCCAGCTGGACCCAGCCTTTCCGCCTCTTGGCAGTTGGGACAGTCGCACGTTGCCCTGCCCGAGTACCTCCTGGCAGACCTGGCCGAGCCCCCTATGCCCGTGCTGGCTCCCGAAATCATGGCATTGGCTGTGGTGGAGTCCGTGTAGGAGGGAATCACGGTTTTGAAACCTTCCTGTGTCAACAGGTGCTGGCTGGTGGACAAGAGGTGAGACGCTGTGGGGCTTATCCCGGTGGAGCTGAAGGCGGAGTGCGTCAACGTGGAGAAGTCGGGGTTGTACCCGCTTAGCTGGGAGTGCAGGGTGGCTTGAGGGCTGCCCGAGTGTAAAGAGGTCTGAAGAGTGCTCGCCGGGTTCTGAACCTCCAGCCACGAACTGGGGTTGGTGTGAACATCCCACCAGGAGGAAGCGCCGTTGGCGACCTCGCCGGAGATGGTCGAGTGGAAGCCAGATTTGTACCAGGACTCGTACGGATGGGCCATGCCTACCCGCGGGTACAGCGTTTCTGCCGAGGTGTGAACTTTCGAGATGAAAGCGGACTGTCCCGGCTCTTGCGACGAGACGCCGGCCGAGTTCGAGAAGAGGCTGCTGTACTCGGTAGTAAACGCCGAAGAGGTCGGGGAGGTGGACGCCAAGCAGAATGCGCTGTTGCCTGTGCCGGTACTTGTAGTTAGTCCCGTGGATCCCCTGCTGGTCGCTACGGCGAACCCAGAGAGGCTGGATCCCAAGTTGCAGCTCGAAGAAGACCTCTTCCAGGGATGAAATCCGCCCTTTGCGAAAGCGCTTGAATCAGGCAGAGTGGTCAGAGGACTCGTGTTACCAATTTTGTTGCAGGTTGCAGCGAGCATGGCTAAAGGCGTAGTTCCAAATCGTGGTTCTTCCTGGCAAAGGGAAAGTTTAAAACGGTTACGCGAATCTCTCACACGGGCTGGATCTGTGGACGAATTTCTCAAAAGATGTTCCTTTGTGTTCGCAGGTGCGTGCGGTGTTCAGCGTGAAAATCGATTAGCATTTAAAATCTCATAAGCAACTAAAATATACTAATCTTTAGCAAATCGCAACACACACACAAGCAGTTCTATTTCAGTCTTAGTATAAGTAATAATAATAATAATAATAATAATAATGAAAATTCTGTTTTGTTCTATAACTATGCAGCATTATTTTCTGATGGTGAAAACCTTAACAGTGCTTTTAATACTTTTTACTATTCAAAAATTGAAATGATCTTCTAAAATATAAAGTAATGGAAAGAATCTCGATGTCGAAAGTCAAAATGAATAAATCAGTCCTGTTCGGCAGAAAAGGCAGACAATCGCGTTAACAGAAAAAAAAAATACAATGTCTATAGGAAATCATTACCATCGGTGAGATATTCCAAAACAAAGAAAATGTTTGTATGAACGCATCAGTTGTCTTCCGCGCAAATTAAGTGAAATATTTTTTTTTAACTGGAAATAAGCAAAAGCGAAAACAGTTCTTTTTGTGACTTACCCCAAGTATAGACGTAGCCATAGCCAGGGCCTGCGTTACTCTGAATTAAGAGCTACAAGAGGCAACTGCGCTATATGACAGAGTTTGATCAGACTTCCACGACGTTTTACTCAACTTACACAAGTGACTAACTACACTCTTGGCTCCGAGCTCCTAACTCTACCTAGTTGTAGAGAGCGCGTGCTTTGAAGTACAGCTGGCCAGCGCACCCAGCCAATCTAAGCGCTGCAATGCGCCGCCAGGAGTACAGCTCGGCCAATAAGAGATTCAGAAATGACAGAAGTAGCACAGCTACACGTCAATCAATAACTGTTGCACGGAGCTTTCTCCTTAGCGCCCAGACCATTGTATTTTTATACGTTTCTTTTATACACATATGTATTGGCCCATCATAGATTTCACTTCGATATATTTCAATAGACACCGTTTCTCTAAATGGGTAAGCCGTGCTATGCTGAAATATTTGGAATCTGTAGCGCTTGGAGGGACATATTTCTCATTTCGTTTCCGACTGTAGATATAGAGAGCCTATTTATGTTTGTGCGTTTGTAGGTAATAATTTACCATTGCTGTTTGAGAATTAAGCTTTATGTGCACAGACTGCACATAGTGTCTAGGTCTTTTTTTAAGAAATGTCAAACCTGCAAGGTTTCTGCAAGCCTGTTCGGATATTTAAGAGTGTTTGACGTGCTTGACTACAGATTAACAGGACATGTACCGTACAGCGCTTATGGGAAAAAATGAAAAACTTGAGATATGCACTACGTTTTAATGTGGTAGCTTCTAGATTCTACTCTATGACGTAATTTTCCTTTGGCGAGCAGGGAGAGAGTTTACTTGCTCAAACTTCCTTTATTAGCAGTTGACTTTTAAAACACTGATCGTGTTGAACCGGGGGCATGTCTAAAAGGCTATACACAATTATTGTCGCTCGTACATCCACACAATTGCGTTCAGAATCGAAGACGACACTTTCATTCGGGCACTTTTGTAAAAACTCTGCGCCTTCAAAGCGTGCCAGTTGGACCCATTCCACGGATTTTAGCACACTAAGCGGTTCTTTATAAAGAAATTGCACACGCGCCCAGTTCCCATCAGTGAATCGCAAATTGAATTACCAACCTGAACTCTACCTCAAGCATGAAACAAACTGAGTCTTACCTACGGGGCCAGTAATCTCGGTCATACGGACTTCTCGTCGCCGCTGGATAATTCGTCGGAAGAAAAACAGAAGACGCCTGTCAATCCCACGAGCACTACAGGATCACTCCCAACAGGTGAATCCTTTTTTTTCTCTCCCGTGATTTAACTTAAGGTCCAGGTTATTTATGCGATTTAGAGGTGTGATATATATGTAGAAATAGAAATGACTGTGAGGTGTTCTGACCAGCCCAGAGGCAGGAGAGGGAGGAGTGAAACGATTTTTGTGAAAGACAAAAGTAAGCGACAGCACGTGTAGTGTTAAATAGGTTTAACCCGACTGCAGTGCTGGGCATGTTTACAATAAATGACTGAATAATCTAGATCCTTATTATTTCAATTGCACGCACGCTTCATTTTGTTCCTGGGCTGCTATATAGGTATGGATCAGCCTGGTCTGTGACGTACTTAATAATCCCGTAAAAAGATATTTGCCCAACGCCTTTTTAAGATCTTTGGCAAAGGAGATACGAATCGCCTGTGTGAAACAAGAAGGAGTTACGATTAATTGAAATTTTGAACAAATATTCTGCGCAAACCTTTCAAGAGTCATCTGCATTCTATCAATGGTTATGTGTTTTCCACTTAAGACTTTTTTTTATAAAGATCAATGCATTATGCCAATGTGTTTCACAGGCTGTTAAAACATTTAGGGGTAATGACAATGTAACAATGGCCCGGTTTGGAGTGAATCATCATCCTTTTAAAAGTTAAAGCAATTTTCGGGAGAATGGCTTTCAGCGAAAGCTGTACATTACAGTATTCAAAACGGCCAAATAATGCTCTATTATAGCGCCTGAATGCTGCCAGTCAGTCCAAGTGCAATTTGTGCAAAGGCTCAGTGCCTTAAATCCCCACCTATGGAGAGGTGAATATAAAACAATTTCTTCAAATCCCAGGCACGGAGCTCAGAAAATTGCTTCATTTCTGCAATCATGGCAATTTGACTGGAGAGCAATTAGCACTATTAAATGTCGATTCTGCATAAACAAATTCGATTGAAATGCAAAAGTGCAGAGGACCTCGTGGAAAAAAAAAATCATGTATCTGTATATACAGTCACACTTCGATAGATTCCTAAGGCGATCATTGATAACTACATCAGAAATATTTTAATATCTCCATAGACACATTATTCAGTCTCTCATGCCTTTTAGTAATTGTTATGCCTCTTAAGCCACGAACATGATAAACGTGAGAAAACTACAAGTCTACTTATTTTAAGAAAAGCATTACAACATTTACATTTACCTATTATTGTAAGGTTTTCCTTTATTACAGGAATTGAATCTATGTAAGTGTATTTAATGTTACACATCACATATATGGTGTATATACACGAATGCATTATCAGATATTTACCTATGTGCGCCATAGTGTATCATGGTAAATGATCTTAAACCTTTGCATTTCTTCTAAGGTTAAAAGAGCCTGCAAATTAAAAGGAGATCGTTTGTCAAAGAGAGGAAGATGAATGTTCTAGCGGAGTGTGGGGTTTTAATTAGAGTGATTATTCTGAGATTATTCAACATACTACTGGCTATTCAGTCTGCTTTGAAATGTATTTCACAGAAAAAAAAGACTATTTTAATGAACATCTCTATGTCTGAAACTAGAGAAATAAAAGATAATTGCCGTTTGGATTTTTAATTTTATATAAAGATATAACTAAATAGGTCCTGTTTGCTTTTTAATGTTTTCAGTTTTCACATTATTTAAAAACATACCTCAGAGAATATGTCGCAAGCGTTATTACAATCGAACACTAAAGTTGTCAGTTATTTCACCTGTATAATTTCTTGATCGTTTCAATTTCTATGTATAATTCCACAGAATTTACTTTACATCTGCTACAAGTGGCAACCACAAAAATACTAGAACGCTCCTGATTTAGTATTTTTTGGATAATCTGGTACTGATTATGATAATGTTATACAAACTACTTTTCTCTCTCTGCTGAACTCTTTTAATAGGTCATATAGTTTTTTTTCCTTCTCACTGTTGTTTAAACTCGGTGTTCAGCTTCATGTGTATTATGAATTAATACACATGAATTTTCCAAACAGTCACTGGAAAATAATGTCAGATATACATTTATGACGCTATCGTTTCTTAATTTGTTTGAAATGACCAAGACTGCTTATTAATTCGTGGGTTTTATTTAATTTGCTAATAAAGATATGATAGGAACAGTCACGCAGGACGCAAAGATATAGGTGAGGACGTAACACTTCACGTTCAAATACGAGAGAGTGCCTTTTTCTGGTGGCAATTAGGAACCCATTACAAGCCATTAGATTGATCAATGTACCTTAAACAATGCGAATGATTTATTTGGTTGGAACAAAACGTTCTGCATCTATTGTAGTGAAGCTGACTGAAAGAGCATCCATCACGGCGATAAACAACAAAAGATAAATGATTAATCCTGGCCTATTTATTATATTACTTCATACAAAGGCATTTCGACTTCCTTAATTTCTAGATTATTATAGTCTCGTTTTCAGTATGTTAAACGACCCAGGGTGCTAGATTTAAGAAACATCTGAGAGAAATACTCTACTGGTTGCCGAGTGGATTAATTCAACATTTGCCTTTAGGTGAAAACCTTATTTGTAAACAATTAAACACCTAATCTTTTCTGCCTAATCTTAAAAAGCCCCGTGAGCGCAATCTGTTTATTTGAAGAACCTGTTTTGATCGAAGTTTAAAAAAAATAGTACGGAATTAAAATAATGATATGACAGCTAAATTAAACAGAGGACATAAAATAAACAAGATGTCACGACAGAGAAATCAAATCGTGAATCATATGAAAAATATGAATAAACCTTAAATTGTAAAGTATCAAACGTATAAAAATAGCGTTTATCTTCTGCTATTAGAACAGGTCTGTAAATTACGTTCAAATGTTTTTTTTCCCCTGGAAATCTGTACTTCAATTTAATGAAAAGAAGTGCGCTAGTGTACAGCAGTGTTCTCCATATTGTGCGTTTTCACCTGACAGGGTGCCTAATCAAATTTGCAAGAACAACCTATACTGTATCTCTCTTAGCACTCATCTTTTCGGTGGAGAGGAAAAAGCTGGAATCTGTAGTAATGCGCTTATTTCCACATTTTTTTTCTGGTTTTCGGTGAAGTATGAATTCACCAGGTTTAACCCTTCTGTGTTGACTGCACATGGATGGCTCGGTCTCTCGCTCCAGGACGGAGTCATAAGGGTACCCCGATTAAAATAACCTAGTTGTTATCAACATAGCGTCAGCTGCCCAGAACTGATCACCGCACTACGATCTTATCTTTTTTTAAATGATTACTCTTTCTGTGAACGTCCCTTCACATATCAGCCTTTTGTATTCTTCGCTATTCACCTGCAGCCAAAAGGTGGTGTAGTACTGAAATACCTTTGTCGCAAGGTGTGTTAAAATATCTTATTTTATCTTCAAAATGTTAGATCAGAGTTTAGCTCCGCTTTGTATTCAATATTTTATGCAGAACACAATAACATGTTTTGTTATGTTTTCAATTAGTGTAGTCAAAATGTTGTGCATATTACAATACCAAGTATTAATTTGGATTTAGCTTACTATTTCTCTGTGATTATGCATGTAAGTGCTTTGTCCCCTTTGTCTTAAATGTAGCGATGCAGAAGTGCAAAATACTGGATGCTAACTTTAACGTAAAAATGTAGGCTACACATTTGTCATTTTGCATTTGGAGAATGCTTGTTTTCTTTCTTGCCTTCTGAGTGCATTTCCTCATGGTATCCTATCTGTTATTTCAGTTTTTGAAACAAACCTTCTTACCTTCTACACAGAAGTGATCGGTGTGTTCGCAGCATATAAGCGAAGATTTTACTGTTAAAGTCTACTGTATTTTGTAGCTTTTGAGTCTCAAACCGACAATCGTCTTTATTAACATACATAATTTGACCATTTCGCATGCTATGTCTGTCGAGATATATATTCAATACGCAAATCAAATGGTAAATGTTTGCTTTGGAAACTAGTATACTTCATGTGGCTAAGAAGAGCAATGCATTTCACATAACACTACATTATTACTGATCTATTGCAGCATGAAGGTTGCGGATTGTATGCGAGTGTAAATGTATCCAAAAATTGAGAAAATGACCATATGTTCCTCTCTGTATTACTTTGAAAATACTAGGTTATAAAGGTACGAGAGAATAGTTTAGCGATTTGCATTTCCTAGTAATGAAAAAATTGCTAGTGCTAGACTCCATTAATTAGAATTGTGGTAACATACTGTAACATAGGCCTGAAAGCCACAACACACTTGCCATATGTAATTGTGTAGTCTGCTCATAACGTAAATGTTGTATATTTAATTTTTGATACATTGAGTTAATTTACTCTTTTGAACATCGCACTTTGCGTATTAGAAGTTCAGTGCCACGACACATCTAGTGCCTTTGTGGATCCTAGTTTTGAAATGGCAAAAACTTTTTTTAAAATGTTAGAACAGTCATATATTAAGTACTTAAATATGAAGTACGGAAATATTGTTACCTTATTATTTTGCCTTCGTAGATATTACCATCAATCCCTTCCACTACCTTAATTCTTAGTTTTTGACTGAATATTTTAATGTTCAAGAGATTGTAGTGATTATATAAGTAGACTTAATTTTCTCAGGTGCAAAGTCTTATCTATGCAATAACAAATAACACTGAGAACAGACCTCGAAGAGCTTATTTTTGAGAAAACGGGTCACATATATGTAGGTCTGAAACTAGAAAAGCTTGAATATTCGCAGCTTGAATATTTTGTCCATATTGATGCCCTTTAAAAGCTATCACCTTGTTATAGCTAAACAGACATTGTTTAGATATTTTTATTTTTTTTATCCCTTTTTAAAATACTGTACTGACTAGACAGGCCTCAAAATCCATGGACGTTTTAATACACAGCACTTAATGTAACAGTAGGTTGACAGTATACTGTTTGAGATTCGTGGTACAATAATAATTTCTAAAAAAAGAAAGGTTAAAGTTTCATTCTTTAATCTGGTGATTAAAATCCAGAATACATTAAAGAAATGGGTTAATTATACCCTCATTTACATATGAAAATAATGTGTAAAGAAAATGTCACGTCTCTGTAATTCAGAAGAACCTCTTTAGCGTATATGTTCATAGGTGCGCATATTGTTTTTCAAACGGATATTTCCCCTTTAATAAAGATTTGAATATATTGTCTTTCATTGGATTTAGGGCGTGTAACAACGTGTTTTGTGGGGTGGGTTTTGAGTTGCTCTGGTATTTTTTCCTTATTCATGTTTATTACAACATTAACATTTGCTACTGTTTGTATTATTATATGTAAAAATGTGTTTTTTATTGTCGATAACTCAATTATATCTTTTGCAAAGGATAGTCTGCCCTCCACGCTGAAATATACTGAGCTGTGATAGTGGGTTGCCCTTTCTTACAATTTACAAATATAATACGAGTTCAGGCAATTATGCCAAGTAAAATCGTTTTTTGTCTATTAATGATTTCAATAAAGCCTACTGAATTTGTTTCTGCATGAGGGCCATAGGTAACACCATGGGAACAGCAAAGGTGCCACTTTATCTCAACAAAGTCCGTTTCTAATATACCCTTTGTTTAGCTCTATAGAGATCTGACAAGCCAAAAAGGTAGTTTACAATTCAACTCCAAATTTATGTAAGCTACAGTTTATGTACAGTTTACATACAGTTAATATAAAGAGGCCTAGATTTATGCTTGTATTTCTTCCCTTTGGAAAGTAAACTTTGTTAATGTTTCTTTTTAATGCCATCCAAAGATAAGGAAATACAAAGCCTCATTACTTTATAATATTCTGAGTTAAAATAAATCCAAATCATTCCTTGGAAACTACATAGCATAATTACAGACAGAAGAAATGTTTACAGACTTTTTGAGGTTAATGAGATTATATAAGAAAAAATTATGGCTGCAGTATACAGGACTTTATATTTGCTTAAATGCACTGTCTGTCATCTTAAAAGTGTCTTTATTGAGCTTTACTGTGGTTTTAAATCTGTGGTCCAGTCTTGGTGGTATTCAGCCTTCAATCCTCCAAGCATTTTGTGTGTGTGTCGATCTGGTACACATGTAGGGATGCTACACTTAAAATACCCTCAGCCAACCAAAAGGCAACGCCTGTCACTTCTAACAAGATGAAGCGACTTCATTATTTTCCTTCCCTCTTACAATATAATGAGGTACGTTGACTCCATTCCATGAAACTGCAGCCTGATCGTACCCAGTGTTCAGTTTGGCTGGAGCAGGGGAAAGAGATTTTTCTCCATCTCTGGTGTGCTGACAGGAAGGCATCATTAGCATGGTAAAACCAGGAAGAAACTATTTGCTTCCCACACATTTTTCCTTTCTTTGTTTTGTTATGTTATGTTATGTATCTGTTTAATCTTTGGGAAAACAACTCTTAGACTTTGCAAGTGATAGAAGGCCTGCTATTGCTCATTTCAATGTTGCTATGTCTTTAACAGCATTTTTAAATAGAGGACATAACAGGTGTTAAACCAATTGACTAATTTAATATTCATGTTTGCATGCAGGGTGAAAAAGAGATATTTTAACCTGTAATAATCACCTTGAATGTTTCTGTCACTACTGAAGGAAAACAGCCACACTTTGTTTATTTTATCACTAGCAGATTTCAATAATAATAATTGCTTGCACTTATATAGCACTTTTCTGGACACTCCACTCAAAGCGCTTTACAGGTAATGGGGACTCCCTTCCACCACCACCTAAAGTGTAGTCCCCACCTGGATGATGCAACGGGAGCTATAGTGCACCAGAACACTCACCCCACATCAGCTTTTGGTGGGAATGAGAACAAAGTGACTAAGTCAATTCAGAGATGGGGATTATTATTAGGCCATGATTGGTAAAGGCCAATGGGAAATTTGGCCAGGACACCGGGGTAACACCACTACTCTTTTCGAGAAATGCCCCAGGATTTTTAATGACCACAGCAAGTCAGGACCTCGGTTTTACATCTCAGCCAAAGGACAGCACCATTTTACATTTTACAGTATGGTGACCCCCTCACTATACCTGGACATTAAGACCCACACAGACCGCAGGGTGAGCGCCCCCTACTGACCCCACCTAACATCTCTTCCAGCAGCAACCTTAGTTTATCCCAGGTCTTCCATCCAGGTACTGGCCAGGCTCACACCTGCTGAGCTTCAGTGGGGCTGCCAGGTGTGAGTTGCAGGGTGATTTGGCTGCTGGCATTATTTCATATTTCAGGCATTACTGACAACATCCTAAGAGCAGTACAAAAATGATTTAATGGTGAGTTCTAAATTGGTTGTTTCCACTTGTAGAAGAGTATGTACATGCCTATAGTGGGTGGAAATTTTGCTGAGCTCATTGAATAATAATAACACCATTAAGTAAGCTTTCTCAAATTGTTTGTGGACTAGTACCAACATGCAGTGGAAGTTGGTAATAGTGATGAAAACTGCATGAAACGAAACATTCCCCAGACATCCATTAGTAACAAAAACTTATATGGATTTTTCCTTATAATAGTTTCCTACAATAGTTGCTGTTGTTGTTAGTAGAGTTTTTATAGTTGCCCTCCATATGCATTGCAGTAGATGAAATATGAATTCATATATAATGGGGAATAAACATTTACTGTAAATTTCTGAGCCAGTTTAGGAAATGTTCTGTTAATTGCAAGCACAATTAGGAAGAGATTTCTCTTGTAACTTTCACACATGCCCGTGGATCTCTATAAATTGCCATTAAAAGCATTTAAATTTCCTGTCTATAACATGGTTTGGGGTTTCACGTGCATTTCGCAATATCGACGTATTTGTTTGAAACACACTACTACAGGCCTGAAGAACTTTTTTTGAAGAAGAAAAAAAGGCCAAATCCCGCGAACAGGCTAGTAACTGAAGATTGTGGTAGCTATCTGACTTACAGTATGCCATCCTTTTCTGACACAGGAACTCGGCAACCTGGGTACGGATATTAAAATAGTTTCTGGTACTATCCAAAAGTTATAGTATCCTTTTCCCTGATGTTGTGTGTAGTGTTTGCATGAAGTTTGATCTTCACATACATCACAGAAAATGTAGGTAAAATAACACATACTTCTTCTAAACATACACGAATCGGTGACACCGCTCCCCCCCACGTTATCTGAACGATTTAACTTGGGGTTACACACAGTATTTTCCGTGAGAAAGCTTCCTGTGGGATTTGCAGCGCTCTGTCTGGCTGTCAGTACGCAGTCGCATACCCTCCTGCGCTACCGGAGTTTGGCCCAATGGGGAGCTGTGCAATGAGGATGTTCCGGTGTGTGTGACGGGCTTCCCCCTTTCCCCTTGCTCTCTGCAAAGCAAGTGCCGTGTGTACTGTGGCACCGTGTTTCAGTTTCGTGTATAACCCCGGAGCAAACTAGATTTCGAGGTGAATTTGCACACTTTGTGTTTTTGGAAATGTGTTTAAAAGTACATGCCTCTGTTTTTTGAGCGCTTGTCGTGAACAGAATCCCACAGCCGCTTGCCGGCGAACCGTATGTTTAACGTTAAGACGGGCCTCATATAAATGTGTGTCAGTAATGCCACATGGGGTTTGAACTGGAAAGAGAAGTAACATGAAATAACTCTGAGCAGGGTATTTAATGGTATTTCATAGAAATCTAAAAGGTGACGTGCCTGCTGTCAGAATTGAAGTCCATGTTTTGGTCGTTACTGTGCCGGTTATAATTACGTGATTCCTCAATGTGTGTAAATATAGAAAGCGGTGGGGTCAGCATTTGCCATTGGTTTCATCTGGCACGACATTCAGTTGCGTGTTCTATTTTTAAGACCGAGTGGGCTTCGTTGGCTTGTGTGGATATCGGTGATCTGTGTCGGTGGTACAACCAGACTACTTGGGAGTCTTGGAAAAATAATGGTGCAAGCAGTGGCTTTGTAACTTGCTGGCTGGAAATGTACTGGTGTTAATATGCGGCCATGGCCCCAAAGAAGGTGCGTCAGAGGCGGTTGGAAACGGGTAAGTGTCACTATATTAACAGAAGTATTTACGGTGGTTTTTGCTGTTTCAGATGCCTCCGAAGAAGGGCGGTGAGGGACCCAAGCAGCCGCCTCTGATTGGAAGGTTTGGAACATCCCTGAAGATTGGAATTGTTGGATTACCAAATGTTGGGTATGCCACGCAGTTATAAACATCTGTCATTATATTCCAATGTGATAGATTTTAAATGCAGCCTTACAGAATATACGACATATCACGTTTTTAAGCATGGTAGGTTATAAAAATGAAAAATAATGTATCCTCTGCCAGCATATGCAAGGCTCCTGTCGGTAATCGGAGAGTGATGATACATTACATTTTTAGATGAATCCCATTAATGTCAAGCAAGTATAGTTATGGAGTTTAAAGTAAGACTAACGGGCAGCTTTAACTTAAAGAAATATATAGGATGGCTGGCTTTGAAAGCAAGTTACTTAGATTGTTATCGTTGGTGTAAGATTGTTTCAGAATGCAAAAAAAAATATATTGTATCTTGGGGGAGTATTTAGTCTTAAAATGGTCATGGCTGAAGCAGTGCTCTTTAGTCTGAAATCAAAGTCTATTGTGCAGCACTCTAAAGGCAACAAAATGGTTAAAAATTAATGCAGTATCAAACTTCACTGACGCTGTGTATTCTTGTGTTCTCACAATCCCACCAGTTTTGCTGTGAAATGGGCACTGTTGTACTGTATTTCAGAGTGCGCTTCATGACTTAATTGTTAGGGAGGAACACGGAGTCTGAATGTCTCTAAATCCCTTTCATAGACATTGATACAGTCTATACAAGGCTCAACTCAGATCCCAGCCAGATAAACACACGTGTCCACAGGTCCACAGCTTCAAATTCCTCAGCCAGCCCAGCCTCCTCAGTTCATGTGTTAAATGGTGCATCACTTTGCAGTAATTTCTGCCAGGGAGGAATGGGTTTGAATAGCCTGAGGCTGATGATGTACCCAGTGCCCACCAGTGATAACTGCTTTGCACCTGCATGCATTGCCGCTGTTAGGGCTGGATTTGGCAGGGATGGCAGTTGTGCTCTCTCCCCGAAAACAGCTGCCTCTGACCTGGCCCCCGAGGAGAGCCCTTTCCCTGCCCAGTGCCAGTGGACGATCTGGAGATTCAGGGCTGCGGCGCCAAAGCTGGGATTTATCATTCCAGAGGCTCGTCTGTGTTGGCGAGTGTCGGAGAGAGGTTTTCCCCGGCAGCTGCAGAAATGTCGACTGAACTTGAAATTATTGTTAAGTGTGCTCAATGAAACGCAGCCTGCTTTCAACCAGTGTAATCTTTCAAAAATTTATTGGTGTAGAAATAACTCTGAGAGTTAATGGTAATTGGTTTAAAAAACAAAATTGGAACATTGCCTATTATATTTATTATACCCACCCAATTTGGAGTAGCCAGTTTGGCGTTTGGCATCTCACAACTATGAACCCCGCAACTGTGACAGTTTGGATACATGATGGTGAGAACATGCCTGAAGACGTCTCCAACACAGCCACGTTCAAGCCACTTGTCATTTAACGCAAAACAAGCTACAGAGCTCTGTACGCTGAGTTTGGGTCCAGCTGGAGAACACTGACAAAGCCCCGTATATCTGCAAGAGCCTAGAATATCACCTGGAGCTGAGAGACCCCTAGTTGACTACTCCTATTTGCCCTTTGTGATGCTCAGCCAATTGTGTGCCCTGCTGTAAGAGACCCATGGTCACAGTGAGGTAGTGTCATGACCCAGGCTCAAACCCATGATCATAGAGCTCAGAAATCACTGCAAGTCGTAACCAGCAAAGGTTGACAGTCCTGCAAACAGCTCCAGTATTAGTTATCTTTAATGGAGCAATTAGTTAAACTTTCATTTTGGAAACAAAACATTCAGGTCTGTAGTTGTCTAGATATCAGTTTAAAGCACCAAATCCATTCATTTGTCCCTCTGGTACAAATTAGTCTCTGACCTGGACAAAAAAATGTTATTTTTCTAAGAGCTGAAATCATGATATTAGTTGTTAGCTAATAATTTAATCTTAATTATTTTAGATTTCTAAGATTATAGATAATGGGCTTAATTTTTTTAGATTTCTTTATTGAAAAATGTTTGGGCTAGTGTTTTGAAGTAGCTGGCGAAACACTCAGTCTTTGCACACTCAGGCACACAGGTCTTAAAAGCACTCCTTTTGGTAGTGTTCAAGTTTATTCAGACTTTGAAGGAAGTTACTAAAAGTTGATTTAGTCTATGTCTATGCTCTACTTCAGAATGGCCCATTTTCATTATTATTATAATGATTCATTATTATTATAATTTTCATTATTATTCTGTAAATATACTGAACCTGAAGCCTTCGATGTTTTTTTTAGTAATCTGGTAGTTTCACAACAAGCTTCTGGTAGTCTCCTTGATTTCCATTGGGTATGAAAGGCTGAAAACATGAGCAAAACACTTCGCACCTTAAAAAAGGCGTAAGGTAAAGGATTATCGAAATCAACTACTCTAGTGAAGTATGAAAAAATATTTCAGATTTCAAAGTTGGCGTCCATCTCGAAGTACATACCCAATCGAATATTTGATGTCCTACTTGGAAGGGGACACAATAAAATGTAACCCAAATTAGTGGTCAGCAGTAGGAAGCTCATGTTGAAAAACAATGCCATTCCTTCTGTGAAGAATAGAAATGGGATCTATATAAGATTGTTTTGTGTCATCTAGTGGTGGTACATTAGTTTGAATGAAGGGATGGATGTGTTTTGAAGTTTTGAGTCCAAAGTCTACCAGGATATTTTAGGCACAATCCAGGTTCCTTCTGCTGAAAAGCCGAATCTTGGAACTGAAATTGGTCTGAAATTAATTCACAACCTGAACCACACTTTCAGATCCATTGCCACATGTTTAAGGTTGGATGAGATCAGTAGACCTTCGCAGTCTCCAGGCCTCACACCCACAGAACAGATACAGCATGACCTGAAGAAAGTAGTTCACAAGCACAAACTGCAGTCTGAAGGAGCTAAAAAAGTTCAGCATGAAGGAGTGGCCATATATCTTACGTTCCTGAACCTCAAAAAGTTGCAGGAAACTCCTTTGTTATCAAAACCAATAGAGTGTCAAGAAAATACTGGTTGTTAGAGTGTGGCTAATTTTGAACATTTGCAATACAAAAAGAAAACTTGCAGTTAATTTGGACAGGTTTTTCCCTGTCCAGTTCTGATGTCCTTAACAGTTTTCTTTGCTTGTGTCTATGTACAGTAAATCATCCTTATGTATGTGCAACAGTACTAAACGCACACATGGAGGGTTATTTCCTAAAGCCAACTTTCATTTGCATTATATCAAGTGTATGCATAAATTTGGAGCCCATTATGAAGTATTAATCTACAAACTGCAGTGATAAAGAGATGAAAAGACCGTATTGCAGACAAACCACCCCCGAATGAAAGGGAACATGAGATTCGTGAATTTAGAGATCTCTGAATCTTTCATTTTTATATCGTCCCCAGGAACTCCTGCTGTGCGATTTTAATCCTTCATTTTGAGCCTAGACAACACAAGTAATCTTTCAATGAGTCCTCCCCGGGGACGTGTTTACCTTCTTGCAATTTGCACCTTATCTTTGAGCCGTGCAGTCTGCACAGCCTACTGCGCAGAACTGTTGAGGTCCTGCTTCTAGATTTTGTGATTAAAGACCCTGGTCTGCATCCTGAATGTTGGTAACAGCAGGTTATTTTGACACAAATTTAGGTTAGGGTTTCTCTTTCTGCTAGGTTTTGCCCTAAATAATGGAACAAAGGGCAAGGTCATAGTTCAGGGTGATCACTTTCTACAATGTAGTACAGTTATTGTTGTTTATCTCATTTTGTATTGCTGAGAAAAAAAAAACATTTCTTGAATCCAAAGTATTTGGCTGAGTTTTGTACTTGTAATATGTTAAAGGTCCCCCTGACATTGTTATATCCATAGACCATAGCTAAAGTAATACACAAATGTTTCCATTATGCAGTGACCATGTTTTACTTTTTTTTATAGGAAATCAACTTTCTTCAACGTTCTGACTAAGAGTCAGGCTGCAGCAGAGAATTTCCCCTTCTGTACTATTGACCCAAATGAGAGCAGAGTGCCTATCCCTGATGAACGCTTTGATTACCTCTGCCAGTTCCACAAACCTGCCAGGTAGAGTGAATATCTTTCAAGAAAATAAGTTCTTGCCGCAGTCTTTTAACTAATTACATTGCATTGAACTGGGTTAGGCTCCAGTATTCCAAGACCATGATTTTCAAGGGCAGCTAGTTCATATTAAAAAAGTTTAGAATCGGGCAATTTGTAGAAACTGATGACCAGAAAGTCTGTCAACTGGAGAACTGAAGAAGCTTGCTTGCATGCTTAACTTGAACCTTTTGGAATTTTTGTCTCTCTGTCAACAACACATTTTGAATGTTTCTGACTCATTGCTTTCTCTGGGTCACCTGAGAAGTGTGGAGATATTTATGTTTTCCTTGGAGACTATAATGCCAAGCTGGACACAGTGTAACTGACGGTGATTCTTCGTCAGTTATCGTTCCAGCAGTCTCCAAACAAGCAGTTTTTCCTCCACATTGGAACACAGTTGGTCTCCAGTAAAACAAAGGAAATGACAGCAGGAGTCTGTTTTGTAACTTGAGTGTCTTGGAGGAGATGCGGCTGAAGCATTGTCTATTAGTTTTAATTTCTTATCAATTAAATGTTATCAGTTTATTTTGAATTAAAAGAAACTAAACAATGCAGTAACTCAGAGGCCAGTGTGCCTGGAACAGAATGGACTGTGCATTGAACCCATAAATATGTTTTGCTCAAATCCTTCCAGTGCTTTTTGTTTTTTTGTTCTGCAGCATTTTTAAATCCCCTTTAAAAGATTTCTAATATTCTAGTTGACATTTTTAGCGTGACACTTTACCACCAAAGTTGATTTGCCAGTTCCTATTGCGTATGTTTGGTATACGGTTGCAGTAAAAGGAAAGCCTTTGTACTAGAAATTCAGATTCAGGTCTTTTGTCTTCTTTTATTTTTTTTCCTATAAAGCAAAGTTCCCGCATTTCTGAACGTGGTGGACATTGCTGGTCTGGTGAAGGGAGCCCATGCTGGGCAGGGCCTTGGGAATGCTTTCCTGTCTCACATCAATGCCTGCGATGCCATTTTCCACATGACACGTGAGTGCACCCCTGCTCCTCCGCCTCTGCGTCGAGTGGTTTTTTATTGAGTGCGTGTGTGTTTTTAAAAATCGCTTGGGAAATCCCAGTCGGAGTTTGGTTAAGCTGTCATGTGACGGTCTGTATCGATATTCAATACAGGCTATGTAAAACATATACCAAAGTTTCCGTTTTAATGAACCACATCATTCGTCATTCACTAGCCACCACAAGCTTCTAGAATTCTGTGACCAGCTGCCTTTTATTTGTATCAAACCGCTGCTAAGGAAAGCTCTGCTGGGATGAAAGTGAACTTCAGTTTGCATATTGTATGTTTGTTCTTAAACAATACTGTTTACCTATCCACAGCGTGTTGATTCTGATTCTCTGTTTGTATCCTTGATGTCGGTATACATTTTATTTTTTGCGTGGTTATATAGGTAATTACCCAATCAAATATTCATTCTCATAATGGTGCTGGTTATAGTCTCTGACCTGCTTAAAAGGCCTAACAGCTAATGAGAGCACATAAGATGCCTATTTTAAAACTTATAGAACAGAAGATGATCAGTTCCAAGTTTGTCAAAAAGTAAAAAGAGACCTATTGTATTTCCATATTTCTTGAAACTACAGTTCAAATGGAAACTGGTTGGAAAATGAGGTTTTAATCAAGACGTTTAAGCAGTGTATAAGACCATATTTGTGGGGTAAAAAGGGAACCTTTCAAACATGAATCTTTGAGGATTTATGTTCATATAATTTAGTAACTTTAAAAAAAGTGAAATTACCTTTTGATGTAAGGTGATTTCGTTTTTGCAGAGGCTTTATTTCCAAAGCCCTAAGCCCTCATTGTCAGAGTTCAAATAATGTTAAATTATATTTCATCATTGCCAGTGTCCATTGTCATAAACTGCCAGTGTAATGAAAGGATGATATCACCTTGCGTATTAGCAGCTCTTAAACTCCTGTGATTTGGTTCCAGAAATGCTGTTCCATGCGTCTTTGCTTTAGGAAAATGTTTAAATTTCATTCAGGGTTGTTCTGCATAAATGAAATAAGAATACTGTGATTGATTGTTTGAAACTAAATGTAAATTCACTTAATAGGCTATTATTTTGTGAAGATATTGCAGGCAGTTTTGTGATCAGTCCATTTCATGTGATCGTGTGTGATTCAGGGAACGTTCTATGGGTCTTTTACAGTAAAAGACAGTGCAGTAGTACTGAAGCTTACAGAAACACTCCTGTCGACATTTTCTTTGGATAAGCCCTTGTCATATGCTAAATGAAGAAAGCAGGGGAGAATATAATTTGTGGAAGGATTATCTTCCTCAAATATCTTTGAGGAAGGAATGTACTGAGGGGTCCAGATGAGGGTAAGCGTGGAAGATGTTAAGAGGAATGCGGAGAGATTTCCAATCTTTAGATATTCTTCGTTACTGACACTTTTTGCGTCATAACCCCAAACTGCCACAGAGGTGCATCTCAAATGAGTAGCATTTTGCTTACGGTTTTATTTCAGAAATAGAAATGAATAACACGTCCAATGTAAAGCTGCCTACTGTAGCATTCTTCTCACAGAAAAGCATGTTCACTCACTCCAACAAACCAAACCACAAAAATCTGAATGAATTTACTCAAGGCGTGAAGAATTCTATAATATACTGCACTAGGAGTACCTCATTTAGAAAATTTGTGCAATTTGATTGTTTTGGTACACTAATAAAATAGACGATCCAGGGAAGAACTGACTCTTTGTCGTATTGAAGAGGGATGACTGTGAGGGGACCTGATTCCAGTATACCATTCCACCAACATCTGCGGGTGTTCCATTCTTGAAATGGAAAGTGGTCAGAAAAAAATGAGTCTTAATGAGTTAACCATATGGCCTTGTGGAAATCAGAGTAAGGGGGAACCGCAGTTGTGCTCTTCTGCGTTGTCCTTATAACAGACTCGTTAACTGCCATGAGCCTCCCTACCAAAGTCACAGCTTCCAGTTTCACCACGAACAAGATGGTCAACCACTTGTAATTTTCTGTATGAGGACATTCAATTTCTGGTCTTTTTTTTTTTACAGTTTTCTGAGTTCATGCTTGTGGGTCCTGTTCAAAGGCCATGTTATTACTGTAATAGGTGCATAAACGCTGAGCCACCCAACAGTGTCCACTCGGTTACCGTTACTATGCAAGAGAATGCTTAGAGGGCAGTAATAAGTAGGATTAACTGAGACAATGCGGTAGATTTGAAATTTCGAGTGTGGTATATGATGACTAAGCGCCACAATTCCATAGTGCAGTTTGTGCGGTTGTATGCAGGAGGAAACTGTGGTGGGTAAATGCTCAAAAACATTGGCAAACTCATCCCTGCGGACGTCTTTAGAATGAAAGTAAAACCTGAACCAGAGAACAGGTGGAACTTGGGAGAAGTGCATCTGGAACTCAAAATGAGGCACTTTTTACGCCAAAGTGTGGGGGAGTCTGAACAAGTATCCCAGCCATTCTTGTGAAGGTGATAACCTGGCTCATTTCAATAAATGGCTGGACAAGATCCCCAGATCAGTTAGTTATTAACTACCAAATGAGCTAGATGAGCAGAATGGCTTCTAGCATTTGTAAGCTATCTGATGTTCTTCTTATATTCTGAAAACACTTGGAAGTTGTCTAGCACTGTCTTGTCCAAACCAGCATCAGCAGTGGGCTATAAGTTATTACTAGCTTGGTACTAGTATGGCCATTCTGTGTGAAATCAACTAATTTTGGCATGACCATCTCAAATATTTCCTCAAATTTCACTTCAATTGAGGCTAGATGTGATGTTAATATCTCTTATATATGTATCGTTTTTGAGATAAGGTCATTAAAGGGTGGCATTTTTATACCTACCCAGGCTACCTTGAAGGCATTGTCTCCGCTGATCTACACATGCTACAGTCACAGTTTTGTTTGTCATTTTAAATGTTTTTGTACTCTGTTGCTTAATTACCCTTGAGGTTTGTTAGGAGCGCTCGGAGAGGTGAGGGGGAACAGTTAGAGCTTTTGAAAGGTGCTGAGGTGAAACAAGTTTGAGAACATTAAAAGCTGCAATGTAAAAATATTTCCAAAGGCTGAAGTATACATACTGCTGCTTTGACTCCTTTTAAAGTACATGTCAAGAGGTATTAAATGTTTGAGAGCAATATCATCAACATTAATTCTAAATTTTGATTATCTCCTCAAGTAGCTGGGCAGCGTATTGGTGGAGCTTTAACAATCTAACACGTCAGATTTGCTTTCTGCAAACATATGTAATGTTGAAGATGTAGCTGGACATTTTATGGGCTGCTCACTAAAATACAGATTTTTCCAAATGGCTGGCCAAGAGATTAAAAAACTCAGTGAATGCTTGTCTCTCATTGGGCAATATCCAGTCCAGCACAGACTTTTAGAAAGATCTGTTTGATACAGGCAAAAGAAGCTGCTGAAAATGCAATAAGAAGCAAATAGCTGAGCTATCACCATTTGAGTTGTAGAATGATTGTGGCACAGGTATGATTGCTCAGGTTAAAGAGAAATTCCTGTCGTGTAAAAAGAAAAGAAACATTAATATTTGAATAATCTCCCTAAAAGCTTCACCTCTGAGGAAATACAAAGAGTTTAGAGCCTGTAATTTCATGCTTAAAAAAAACTAAAATGCTGCTTGGGGAAGAAGGGATCTTATCTATTCCAAAACCAAGGTCTAGTGGATTCTTATCTGATGCAAAGAAAGCACTGTAAAACTGATGCAGAAATGTTGAAAGAGCAATGCCAGGGAAATGAACATGTCCAGAAATGGCTCGTGAATTTGAATTTAGGTGTCCACAAGTGATAAAGATACGTTTTCTTAAAGTTTGCAGAATAAGTGCTTGCTGGAGAAAGTGCCACCCAATATATACAAGTTTGCACCAAGCACCACAAAATCAAAATGATTCATAATTCAGCAGCTACAGGAGGTAACTGCTGTCACCTACTATCCCCGCCTAGCTGCTGTTTTTTCAATCCTGGTCTTTCATACTGTTATCTTGGAGAGTATAGATAGACGTATACAAACTGTCCACCATGAAAGATACTCTCCAAAGCAGTTTGTACCTTCATATAATCAGTTTGGATCTAATGAGCAGTGAGTGTCGGCCGACGGATAAATATCGCAGAAGTTGGTCAAGAGTAGTGATGAATTCTGAGATGATTTTTCAGACAGTTCTGGACCTTTTACCAGTTATTATTTAATTTGCAAAATTTTCCAAACAGGTAAAATATCTTAAACCAGGTGAATATGTTGCTTATTTGTCTGAGAATGACTGTTGTGCTCTTCATTATGATGCGCCAATTTTCATTAGAACAATCAAGGAGCATTGCATACATGTGTCTATCACTCTAACAGCGGCAGTCATCTTGGATATGATAGTGTCACCGTGATTTCTGACTGCAGGCATTACGACAGTGTGGCAGGGCACCTCTTTCAAAAGATGTGCCTTTGTCATTAATGCGAACATCCAACCAAGGAATTTTTCGTTTGATCAGATGGGGCAGCATCACATTATAACAACTGTAAAAAACTTGTCAAGCCGTGTCCCATGTAAAGTTTGTTTTGCTATCCAGTCAGAATGGTATTTTGTTTGCCACATTTCTTTGAAACAAATGTATGTGAATGTGATAGGGGAACTATAAAGAGAACTGTAGGAACAAAGCCTTCAGTAACTTTACTGCCACCAAACCATGGTACTAAGACAGCTTCTGCTTTTGGAAAAGAGAGTACAGCTGGCATGATCATGCATTACACAGTGAAAGAGTGAGAAGATAAATGACAGAGCCAGTGAGGTTAAGATACTCTAAGGTGCTCAAAAGTTATGTCCCATTATCAAAAACCAACCTGCACGTGAAAGTATAATCAGATAGCTAGGAATTTAACTTTGCTTTTGTTGGCTGAAAGAGGCCAACTTTTGAAGTCATCAGGGGCTTTGTCAAAATTTGATGGGAAATGGTAGCCTGGCGCTGGAGGATTTTCACCACACATCTTCATTGAAAGTGAACATCTCCTCCCATCTAGACCTGCTCACTCATTCTTATGTCCTAATTGACAGTGTTAAGACTTGTGTTTGGACACCAACTTTTGACAGTTGCAGACATTTTAAGTTTGTTTAGTCATGAGACTTAATCTAGCAGAGGTCCCGCTCTGTAATTGTCTGAGCACATACAGTGGGATGTTCTACTGAAAAATAAAAACAAGGCCATTTTGAAAAATGACCGATTTAAATGCCCATAAACGTCTCTCAAAAGGGATATGAGAGATTGATGTGAGATTTTGCCACTTTCATCCTTGCAACAAATATACATGCTCAATTTCGGGAAAATATGACATGACCGTGCTTCCAAATCAGATTTATTTGATCTTTAATTCCTAATTGTCAGGCCCCTTGTCAAGCTTGTGACTAGTTGGTATCTCTGAAATGTGAGGTCAGTTTGTGATTTTTCTGGTTTGTCCCATTCAGAAGTGGAAGTGACCAATGAGAAGCGACCTGCCCATGAGATATTTGTTGTGTCTACCACCGTGGAACACCTTCATTGTTGTATGCCACGGCACAAATTGCACAATTATGTCCTGCATCCAAACGTTTGTTAACCCACTTATGCATGGTATGGCTTGTCACTGCAAATGCAATTTTGTGAAGATGGGAGCACAACCCTGTTTTAGCAGCCAAACGTTTTGTCTTTAACACGTAACATGTTAATGTAAAATAAATACAGATCTCTTTGTATGTTTATTGTCAACTTACAACAGCATCAATTTTTATCTCTTTTGCTTCATAATCTGGAAATAAAATTACCTACCTTATGTGAGAAGTAGGCCTATACGTGTTACTTTTCTAAGATTTATTACGTTAAAAACTTCAATTTCTCTCTTCATTATCATGTTTATATTTGAAGAATTTTCCAGGCCTTCAGAAAAAAAAAACACATGCAGTTTCTCAGCTGAAATAGTACCTTTGTCTCTCCTATTTAGT
The DNA here is from genome assembly GCF_055471065.1 of Atractosteus spatula. Taxonomy (NCBI): domain Eukaryota; kingdom Metazoa; phylum Chordata; class Actinopteri; order Semionotiformes; family Lepisosteidae; genus Atractosteus; species Atractosteus spatula. Next base: position 26,619,993 of record NC_142718.1, read on the forward strand.
ACTGTAATTGTAAAAAGGGAGTTTTTGTAACAAAATAGTTAAATCAGGATTTTGATTTTTTGGTTACTCCCACTAACAGCCCAGTGCCGCCTTCAGATACATAAGCAAACTAATTCTTACAAAATGCTTATCACTTGTCATCTCACAGTGGCAGCATAAAAATTACTTGTAGTTCTCCCTTTGCTACAAGTTCTTTTGTGTCTCCGACATCGTCTTTGTCTTACACAATTAAAGTGTTACACGCTAGAATAATTTAAATTGCCAGTGCTAAATGGAGATTGGGTCCTTTTAAAAATAGCTGAATTTGTTTACTGATTGTGTGCAGCTATTGACTTTTCCATTATGTGAAAAGGCTCTGATTAGTCAGACAATTTCTTAGCCCTGGTAGTGGTAGGCAAATGGACAGTGTTACAATACAGTATATTTTCTGTTATTGTCTTCAGACGAGGCTAGGATTAGTCTGTGGACAATATAATAAGCATGTCATTTTAGTGATGAGGGTACTTTTTAAATCTGGTACAGCAGACTCCCTTATTTAAACTAGGTGGGTTTAGACCCATGTAAAAATGATTTGAGTCCTACTTTTTTTAGAATGTTTTGCTAGATAGTAACAGTAAATTATGAATATGCAATTTTCTTTGTTTGGTTAAGGAGGGTGCTCCTGGTTTAAGACAGCTTCTTTATATAAATGTGAATTCCAGTTTGATGGTCACTGTTTGCAGGAAGAACCTTTTTGTGTTCTTCCTCCTGCCTGAAGTGTAGTTATCCAACTGAAACTGAGTGACCATTTTTCAGTAAAAGAATAATTTCATAGTGCGTTACACAGTGGATCATTTAGATTGAAAGACACTGCCTCCTTTCTTAAAAGTGCTGTAAGAAACCACAAGAAAAAAATCACGCAAAAACAAGTGTCTTTGTGGGAGCTGTCATCGACGTTCAATAGCTCTATCATCTGTCTACAGGAATTTGAATTGCTCAAATGATAGCTTGTATATAATTCTTTCCCGTTTTCTGCAGATCTTGCTCAGGAAATAAGCAAGTGATCCTTGGCTCTGAAAAAAATGCTGAAATCTCAAAAGCAATCTCGGTTTTTTAAGATTCATACGACAATGAAAAACAAAATTAAGACATTATCACGCCTGATTTTTCCTTAAATTCCCAAATAATTCCTGAGCAGAATACATATTGGAAGGGACCCACTTCATCCAGAACTGAAGTGCAGCTTCCATATAGTTGATTGGTGGCAGTCATGCCCCTGAAGCCTCATTTCACAACAGTGTACAACTGGTGCTCTAAACTGTTGCAAAAACAAGACACTCTTTGGTCCCTAACAGAAAAGTACCTCAATAAACACAACTGCCAAATTGTCCCTAGTGACCATTTCTTTGTTAATTTGGCTGTATGGTTTGGATCATTATCATGCTGGAATGTTAATTTTCTGTCAATCTTGAGCTTTATGGCAGAAAGAACAAGGTCTTTGACCAACATATCTTGGATTTTGGTATTTATGATTCCCCCAATCTTAACTAGGGTCACAGGACTCACAGATGGAAAACAATCCCAAAACATTGTAGATGAGGGGGGACCTTATTACACACTGTTAAGTGTTTCCTCAACATACATAAGCTTCAGCTTTTTATGTTAGACATTATGCTGATAAAGCTCAAGTTTACACTTCATCCGCATCTGATCATAAGACATGGTACCAGTTGTCATTAAGATGCACTTTGGCAAATTTGAGTTAATTCTTTTTGTGGTTCACTCTCAGAAAAGGCTTTTTACTTTAAATCCAGTCATGGCCACATTTACACACGCTAAAAAGTCCCCACTAGATGTCAAGGTTAGGGATCAGAACGTCGTGACTTCTAGCAAAACAATATATGTATATACAAACAGTATATAGATGATATTTTTCCATAAGAAGAATAGAAGTAAGGGGTTAGGGACTGTAAGAGCAGAACTCTTGCCCATGATAAAGAGAATATCCATAAGAAATAATGTGATGAGCATCAGATACTTTCTCAGTACAGTTCAAACACATGTATTTACAGTACATGTAATGTAGCTATAACCCATAAAAAAAATAGAAATGGAAATAGTGTCACCGAGACTTTTTGAATTGTGTTCTTGTTGAAACCAACAAAGTCATTCACAGTTTCAGATTCTTTTTCCACACACTGTTCATGCATTCAAAGTTAGTGGTCATTCCTCGATCTAATGTTTGGATCACATGGTGCAAGCTGGTAAAAACTCAGATTTAATTTTTGAGATATATTCATAATCAATTTACTTGCAACAGCATTGTCTACAAGAAGAAAAACTGAATCTTAGAATTTGCTCCTCTCAATTTTTCATTTCTGGAACAAATGTATCCAGGAACCACCTTCATTGTTGGCTTTCAGTAACTTGAAAAACACTACATTTTACTAGGATCCAACAAATTACAGAACAGAATTCCTAGCATATGAGCCAGACTGAAATATATGACATACTGTAACCCATTGAGTGCCTTAGGAAACTCCCCAGGTAGGTGTTATAGTAGTTTAATCTTTGGTAACTATGTGACTTTATGATATGATCAATGTTTCAGCATCAGATATGCAAAACAAGGGTCTAAACTGAGCTGCATTATGGATGTTTTCCTAACATGCTTTAAATTATAACACCGGCTCAAAAATAACACATCATACTTCCATCAGAGAAGAGAGGAAACAGTTTACCTGTTCATACTTTGTACCTGCTTGTATGTACTGAATTCCTTCAGCAGTTCTCAGTAATATTAAAAGTTTAACATGTTATAAGTTCCACATCCCTGCTGATCATCTGTCCAAATGGGCTAAACTATTCCTTTTTATTAGCATTGTTGGGAGTGCTTGTCTTAAGCATGACCTACATTGCAAGAGACTGAGTAGTTTAACAATTAACGTAATAGCGCTCATTAAAAAGTCTTCATCAATAGTTTGTGCATATTTCCAAAGCAGTGAAACATGTACAAAGGGCCTGTAGTTCTTTCTTTTGCAAACCTTTTCATCAAGAGACATTACCAATTGATTTTACTTTTTCCCCTCTTAAAAATGCAGGGAAGTTTTAGAAGCCTTTTTATAGTGCTTGTTAGTACTATAAAAATGCTAGACTGGTTTGTCTAAAAGAATACAAATATTTGGGTTTAGATTCCAGTGAAACAAAGTGAACTGGTCAAACTGATGATGTCATGTTTTCTGAGATTTATGCAGGTTTGGGTCGTTGGGAAATAAAGCAATAATCCAGCAGTGCTGTTTGTCATGGTAGCTCTTTTTTGTACTATTTTCAGATTAAGGGTTAGTCTTCCTTTTGTTTGACGTCTGAGAATAACACAGATTCAGTCATACACATCTGTTCACATCTGCATGACTCTACTGTTTGTGCCTCCATGATCACTGTGCGTGCAAGGTTTTGTAAACACTTAATTGCTCAAAAATGGCTTCTTCTTTAATGTAGTGTCTTTTAACAGCTTTTAGTGTAATCTTTTTTAATGTAGTGTGGTCCTTCCCTGTTGATCCCCAAAAGGAAGTCCAGAAAACCCAAGGCTCAAATTCCGCAAGTTCCTGCATTGTCTTTCCTAAGGCAGTGGGCTTTGTCACAAACTCTCTGCCCCAGCCATGTTGTGGAATTCGATACCCATATTTAGTGTCATAGTACAAAATCTTCAGTATAATTACAGTTCCTGTTTGTAGTCTAAGTTTTTGAACCTTAACATCACACTGTGAACTGCTATGATAAATCCTGTAAGGTCGTAATTAAAGACTAAGGACTTGAGAGTAATAGACATTCCTCGGGCTCTTAAGTCAAAATAAGTAGTTTTTGTTTCCTATTCTATCATCGGCGGTAACCCATATTTTCCTCTTTATATTTAACATTCTCTCTTTTTATTGAATTTTACACAGTTATTGTAATGGCCTAGCGTGGTTAGATGTTTTTCAACAACCAACAGATTTCAAAAGGGACTATTTTCAGATTCACTGTCGATACAAAACTATACTAAATGATCATGTCTAGTTTTCATTTTCAAATTCTTCCTCCTTTTATTAAAGTAATAAAGGAGATATGATTGTTTTTCTTTAAAGTTGAATTTACAGGGCTAACTCAGAATTCCTGGCTTTAGTTGCAGTAAAGATCTACATGTACAGAATTTCAGTTGCATGCCTTCACAAACTATTCACTGAAGCCAACAGTGATAAAACTGGATTTTCTGCTTTGAGTAAGTCTTTTAAAGTGTAACCACTTGCTCAATCACGTCAGTAGTGTATGGCCATACATGACATTAACCCTAATGGCTTTGAAAAGCTTATGTAAATAATGGATTTACTTACAACTAAAGCTTCCAAAAGCTATTTAGGAGTATTATGGCATCCTGAAAAATGATTCCTTAAATACATTGCTAAAAAGAAGTGATCACAGAAGGAATAGTTTCCAGCACAAATGTTCCAGGGGGCCATTGACTGAAAACAGTCGGGGAAGTTAGTGGCTTTGCTAGGGAACACTCTTCTCCTTTCTCTGCAGGGGATGGATGAGCTACCCCAGTTTTTGTTGGTCTCCCTGGCTCCGTTCCTGGTGGTTTTATTTTAGCAATCAAATGCATGCAGAAATTGAATGCATACAGTTCAAACTTACCCATGACTTTTTCATTTGCTGTGTAGTATCTCTAATCCCGTCCCTTTCCTTAGTTAAATACTGTGGTTGTATTTGCATAGTTTCATTGCTTTGATGTTAAAATTGTTTGATACTAGTAGTAGGGGAACAGTTGTGACTGTTAATGACAGAATTTCCAGAAGGAATGGAAAATGTCGTTTTGGAAAATTTCTCTTCAGTGCTTCAGGATTTTTCATTTTTAGAGGTTAAACGGACTCTTTAAAGATTGAATGCTGGTTTGGTTTTCGAAACCAATTTATGTATTATGTCCAGTTTAATTAGCTGATGTGTCTTTGATATTCATTTTGTAAAACTGGAGACAGTGTGTTCTGAGCTGCTTCTGTTCATGTGGAAAAAAGCCCTGTCTTGTGCTGAAGTTCTGTCTTCCCTATGACTTTGTTCTGTGTTTAAGCACTCAAACGTTTTGTTAGACCATCAATTTATTCTGCAATATGAGTGCCCTAACTGTTCTTTAAACCACAAACAGCAGTTTGTTTTTCTATCAGTAACATGGTCCTGATTTGCGAGATACTGATATTTTTTCATGAGATGCCTGGTAAGACGTTCTAAAAGTACAGCCTCATTTCCAGCAATGTACATTATCCAGATACGTTTCATTTTAAGAGCAATTGTAATTCATGTTTGACATAATGACAACCACAGCAAATCTGAACGTGTTCATACTGAAGTCTTTGTAACTTCTCATGCAGTACGGTATATATTTCTAGACTTGTTTTTTTGTGGGAGCAATAATAATCTTTAACTTATTTTGCTTTTAAATAATGCTGATCTCTAGGGTTTCATTACTTCCTTGAAAAAAGGATAAATTGATGTATAAAAAATCTCATCTACTTATTTACTATAAACACATGTGGAAACAGCTTTGTGCTTTGTGCCTTAAGCAGGAGAAAAGATCCTTTGGCATCTATAAATTGATTCCAGTAGAGACAAACCTCAAGTACCAGAAGGTGTGAATTCACTGCATATGAAAAAATATTTTTGTTGTTGTCGGTGGCGGTGGGTTCTGTGTCCTCTCACCCTTATGATTGCAGATTTCCAGGCCCTGAAGGAATGCTTAAGCATTGCTTGAATTTTCCAGAAAACATTTAAACTTTGCAGTAGTGGTAGTGTCTCCAGCCTCAACTTCCTTCATGGTATTCTGGCCAGAAACGTAACCAGAATGATTGCACTTAAGCCTGGTATTTGGGAGAATTGCACCACCAGACAGATTGTTCGGTCTTCTAGATCTTATAAACTACTTGGCCAGCTGCTGTATTCTGTTAATGGAGGAGGCAAGCCATGAAGACAAACATTTGCTACATAGGTTAACAACTTAATACAGTGTACTGTTATTAATACAAAATAATATGGTGTGGTTCAGAGTTGTCAAGCGCAGTGTATGATGTCTAATTTAGGGTTTTCTTGGGGAGTTACAGCAATGTCTCACTGACTGCTAATCAACTTTGGATGACTGCATAACTGAATAGACGAATCACTGCACTATAAATGTAGTTAACCACTAAAAGGACTGGGCTGTTTTTAATGATACTTAAAGGGTCCTGTTGTATAAGAATGTGTCCAATCTACGCTTACTGAAAGAAATCTGTAAGGAGAAAGCAGAAGACTGCAATTAATCATACTGAATAGAGCAGAGTTCTGCTAGTGGCATTGTGATGTTAACTTGTGGTTTATTATGATTTTTATTAACCAAAGCAGACGTGTATCGAATGCCGGCTTTGCATCTGTTGCTTTAAAACTGTAGTAATTACTGGAAGCAGTACTGTTAAAATGGGAGTCATGGAGCTTGTGCAGATTTTTCCTTTCTTTAAATAACTAATAAGATTATTACAAGGCGCTGAGCTGTTCTCCAGTGTTTTAGATTATATTTGCCTTAGGAAGGAAATTCGGATAAAAATCATACATGGTGTGTTTTCATTGCCTGTTGAAAGACTTTCATGCAGTTAAAATAAGCATTTTGATGCTGGTTGAATTAAGAGTTTTTGTCAGTCTCTTCTCATCATGGATGATTAGACTAAAATGTCTGCTTGTCTTGACTTGAGATCACCACAGCTTCAGATAACATGCTTCGTGATTGAAGGTCGAAATATTTTGAATTCTAATAGGCTGCCAGATGAATTGCCTGAAATAGACTGTAAAATTTCAAGGCTTCCTTTTCCATCTGCTGTGAAAAGAACCATTGGGAATGGCTGAGCTTGATGATCATAGAATTACTGGATGGTGATTCTAAACCCCTCAAAGAGAAGTTGCTATGGAGATCCAGTTCCAAACTGTGAAATGATTCACCTTTGAAAGGCTTGAGGGGCTGAAAGCTGAACACATCATTGTTCAGGTGGCCATTGGTTAGGAAATTGCTGGTGCCTGTGCAATCAGCACTCCTATGGTAGTTAAAGATCTAAAAAGGTTTGTTCTCTGAATGCTGTGGGACAACAGTGATGTGCATAAGATAGCTTCTTTCAATCATACCCTTCTCAGCCCCGCTCTTGTAAAAATACAGTGAAAAGAAAATGAAAAGGAAATGAACACCTTCATTTTTTCCCAAAGATTAATGAAATTTTAAGCTACCCTAGTACATTAATTCTTCACACATAAAGCTTGAGTAAAAGTGAAAGGTTCTCTGCACACCGAGATTAATTGACTGTACCTTTTTTGTGTTTGTATCTTAAGAAATATTAATAAATGCTGCCTGCTGTAGGAATTTGTGACTATGGATAAGATCGCATTTGAGTTTCATTGCTTCATTACTTCTCAATATGTGTGTATAAGGTTCCTGTAATAACTTTACTGCTGAGCTTATCAATAAAACAAACTTAAAATTTTCCTTATACTCCCTTTAAATGTTAAATGTTATTCGTGTCTGGGTTTGGCACCTCAATGGCTCTGAAGCGGACCTTTACAGTCAACTTGGCTTCTGCTTACAGTGATGGGGTCCTGGATGAGAATGAGCTAGTGCATTTTTTGACAGGAAGAGCTCTGTTTAGATTTAGGAGACTGTCAGCGACCTGTTTGTCTGCATTTTTGGCTTTTGTTTCTTTATCTGGGTTAATCTGGCTTTCCTTAGAGATAAACTCGTTAACTAGGCTAGCCTTTATATTGATTACCAGAAAAATTGCTGCTGGTCGCTTGTGTGATGCATCTTAAAATCTGGGAGAGGAATGTATTGTAAATGTGTTATGCATGCTATTTCGTAAGCTTACATGCGAGTACACGTAAAGGAAGTTAAAAGCTAGCCAGCACTATAATTTGACAATTATATCAGTGACATGTCCTCTGAAACTTGAATATTACTGCAACCAGTTTAAGCATGATCAATATTGATTTGGAATGTTTGTGTGGTCTGTACTCATTATATGGTAAGTGACTCTTGCACTTCAAACGGACAGCAGATTTTAAAGCATTTTATTTCTCAACTTTAAAACCAGCTTCTGCTGTCTCTCAAACAGTTGTTACTGGGTCTTGTGTAAAGCTCTGATCCCTGCAAATTACAGAAATGAAGAGAAACAGAGAGCAGGAGTCCTTTGATTTATAATGTTGAGGGCCAAGCGCTGGACATTACTAAGAGCTGGAAACTGTGCTTGGAATTAAAGAGGGAGAAATGTATCTAGTTCTACAACAGATAGTTTTAAAATAGCGTGTTGATAAATTAATTAATAAATTAAAACAGTCCATAAAACTGAAACGTAATCTTTAAATAGCAAAAAAAGAAATATGCTTACAAACATCCGAAAAGATACAAACTGGTAATTGTGCTTGACACTGGAGGAATATAGAAACATTAAGTGAACATTCCAATTAAAAGGCTGGAGGGGAGCCCTTTACTTTACAACTTTGTGCACGTACACATGCTGAGCATTGTGGTCAGCTGCACGATAGAGGCCTAAAGCAGTGTTGAAATTTCCCACAGCGGTCCTGTGCTTTTGTAGTTTATTTGCTGCGCATATGAACTCGACCCACTGTAGTTCACAATCCTGGAGAGCTGTCATAACTGATAAAGAATTGAACTGTCAGTATGCTGATGAGCTTTGTTCTACCCAGTATGTTCATATAAAATAGTAAAGGTTGGGAGAGTGTGCCAAACAGCTACAAGTGAGACTCTCTAGAAGTTTGGCGATCATCTACAGAAAACAAAGGGAGCAGTGGATCTTCATGTGTACTCTGTATGTTGCTTCAGCACTTTGAGCTGTTCGATTTAGGAAGCCAATGTTCACAAGGATAGGAAATATTCATATGTATAGAGCCCCATTAACACAAGTATGTGCACAAGAAAGCAGAACCTTTTTCGATTACCCTCAACATGTTTTCAAATTTTCTGTCTATAGCTCAGTAAATGAAAAAAAGATGTTCTAAAAAATTACTAGACTTTTGTAGGTACAGAGGACTGTGAGCTGTTTAAGGAAACCATAACAAAAGAAATGATGTGATAAGTGCTATGTTTGATTTTGTTTCTGAAGTTATATGTTCAATACTGAAGTTTACGTAACAGTATAGAACAAACAACAATGCTAAAGCACTGATATTTTTAGTCTTGTGAAATGGTGCCTTTTGTTTGCGTTTTGTTGCTGATAGATCACACGCTTCTTAGGACTTGGAGTGGTTTAGAGTATCACCAATGTCATCGAAAGAACTGCTCTCCTTTCCTGACAAGGCCCGGGAATATTTCTAGGGCAGCCTGTTCTCAGCCTGTCCGTGGCCATGCTGTTATATTTATGTATAAAAGGTGATATATTTTGCCCTCAGTATTAGGGACGGTAAAGAATTGTGGTCAGGGCGTTGAACCGGAAGGGTTGTGAGGTTTGGGTCCTTGCTGTCACTGTTGTATGCTCGAGGTGAAGCCCCTTACTTATTGCTCAAAAAATGTTGCTGGAGTACCCCCTGTGATGGGCTAGTGTCAGGTCTGGGGGCAATCCTATTCTCCCATTCTATTTAATTCACAAAAAAAGATAAGCCCCTGGTTGTGTCAGCTGGTGTAGACTGGTGTAGACCATTCCTAGTGTGGACTGCGTCCCCAGAATGTCAGTCACCTTACCAATCTCTTTTGTTTGCTGTGCATTGAAAACCGTAATGAAGGTCTTCAAGTTGCATCCATCGTCTAGAACTTCTAGACACGCTAGACCTTCCCTGACATGTATATTCTTTCAGAGAAGCCTTGGCACAAATGATTTTGTAAATTCTCTCACATTTCGAGCAGTATGTCACACCATATAGATACTTGGGGAAATTGAATTTGTTGAAGATGACATGGGAGGGAGTGCTCGTTTTGTTAACCGTCAACAAGACAGAAAGGAAGGGGGAATTCAAAGTAAATACCCTGCTTTGTGTTTCTGTAACTTGCGCAGGCATTATAGTCTCATTCATATTAATGTAAACATAAACTGTGTGCAGATGTATGGATCCCTCCTTGTGACACTTTGGCAAGTGGGCTGCTCAGTGCAAGTCTAGGGCCTCACAGACAAGGCGCTCCAGATCCTTTTGAAGATGAAGGTCTTTGTTCAGTCAATAAAGGCACACCTGCTAATGGGCTTTGCAAAACATACAGAAACCGAAATTAAGTGGTAAAATGTTAAATGCTACGATAGACTTGACTTCTGGAGCCAGTGTTTTTTTTTTACAGTCTTCCTTGTGGCTTTGTGTGGCGCCGCAGTCTTGTGAGTGCCGTCTTCACAGAAGCCTAACTGGATGCAGTCGCAAGGTCTAATTGTGGAGATTTTCTTCCTTTTTTTTTCTCATGCATAGAGCACTGCTATTAAGGCTGAATGGAGCTGGTGTGAAGTATGGGTTAAATTGGGTGAAATTAAAGCAAATTACTTTGGAATGTTGAACCCAGAAAATAGACTCTGTCACTGAATAGTTGATGATCAGCTGCTCTAAACCAAATATGGCAAGGACAAGAAGAAGAGACACACTTTGTTTTTTTTTTATTTCCACTCAGATTTTGTGCATTAATTGGTCAAGGGGTGGAAACGTGGTCAGTTCAGATGATTATTCCTTTGCCCCGAGCTACGTTGGCAAAGCTTATTGCTAATATACTGTACAAGGTTTAAATTAAATCTGAAATCCTAGCCAATTTTTCTTTGTTATACATGTTACCTACAGTATATATGTTTTTAGTATGAAAAGAATTAAGTTCCATTTCATCCTTTTTGCAACTGTCCTTGTCCAGTGTTTCTTCTTTGAAGTGTGAGATTTTCTTAAGTTTGTGTGACAGTTTCAGTTTTAAATACATCTGTGCGTAAACAAATGTAAACAGTTCTCTCTTGATAAAATGCCTTTTCAATGACGGTGCCTACAAAACATCCTATAAGTATCTCCCCGTTTCTCATGGTCATCGCCACCTTTCCCATTAAATTTAAACGCATGCATTAGCTCATGATATAAAAAAAGTTTCTTCTTCATGCATTCTGTTTTTGTTAAGATTTTGGTTGTTTAAAAATTGTTAGAAAGATTCACGCAGGAGATTATTCTAGGAGCTAATAGTTAGAACGTGAACACAACATACAATAGCAAATTTTCATTCCAATCAGTGCATAAATCTCAGTCTGTAAATTGGAGCAGCAAAACAATAATTCCACTGATTAGCCCCTTTCCATTTCTTGTAAGTGAACTGTTTATACTGTTAAGCACCTCTGGAAAAGAAGAAAAGCCAAAACAGCCTGATTAGTCAAAGAGTAATTGGATAACTTCATTTCACCAGGAGGAAGAATTGCTTGATAACAGCTTACACCCAAGTGTAGTGGTTCTGTCGAGTTGAATGGATAATGTGCCCATTATTGCAACTTTTTAGTAACGATAATTTTGTATTTTGTATAACACTATAATCTTATTGGCAATATGGTATTTAATAAGTCATACTGTTTCAAAATCAAAGTATAATTGTTTAGTTTGGTGGCAGTTCTGGTTCAATTGCATAACAATAACATAACAATCATAACAATATGATAATCTTGTTTCCTCAGGAAAGAAAAGGGGTAATAGCACCAGTAGTATTAATAGTCGCAATAATAATAATTAGTATCAGTTTTGTTATTCTGTAAAGGATGTGAGTGATATAATGTGCTGTTGTTTTTGAATAATATTCATTATTTCCTAAGGAGGACTGACAGTGGGAATCTTATTTCCTGCTCCTAATACAAGCAGGCAGGTTTGATCATCCTGGGCTCATCACTGTGCCTGAAAGGGGCCAGGAGTCTTAAATGTGTGAGCGTGTTACCTTCTCTGGACAGGGGGTGTTTATAATGCATCTGTTGTCTCCATAGCGCTGGGGTGGAGTAGAACAGGGACTGCTAGCGAGCAAGCAGGAGAGCAGGGATCATCTTCCTCTGACTGGAAGGCTGTAACCCACTCTGATTATCTCTCCAAGGCAATACCTTCACAACAGCCCCAGAGGGAGATTCCTCCGAACTGCAGGGAACATGGAAATTAAATTAACCAGGCCCGGGCAGAGGAGCTGTCCCTGGGACATCTGAAAGCCAAGCTGTAAACCCCCAGTAACACACTGAGAAGTTTGTATAATTAGGTATACTGGCTTTAAATTGCAAAGTCATACAGAAGTATTAAAACGGTTTATTGATGAACATTCCTTCAATGTATTTTTCAGAGATGTATAAGGTGACACATTGGTATAACTTATATTATTGCAATAAATACAGGCTGTTCTTGATTGGGGTGTTTTTCTGAACAATTAGCTATAATTCAAACACCTCTAGGTTAATAATCTAATTCCCCATTACAATGAATGTAATTGAGGGGGTGCATTCTAGGATCCACTCCCAGTCAAAGATTTGAAGCCGTCAATAAAAACAATTACACGCACTTATGCATGTAAAATTCTTATGTAGTTGAGCCAAAGTAATTTTTAACTAAATGTTTGTTTAGCAGTTTCTTATAAAACATGAAGGGAAGACTTGTAAGTGTTGTTAGGAAAATGCAATAGTGTCCATAAATGCATTGGAACTGCGCAACTGTCTTTTACTCTCAGTCCGAGCTTTAAATGCCATTTAATATAAAGGCTTGCAGGTATCATTGAAAAATCTTTTCTTATGGCATTAGCTGATTATTAATTGATAATTGTTTTTTTAACCATTTTATTTATTCAATGTTCTGCATAAGCACCCCTTTGGAAAATAATTGGGTGTGTTCCTCTTTAAACATACTCACGTTAACAAAGCATTTCTCTGCCCTTCTCGCACCTTAACACTAAAAATAAAGCATCTCATATTATTAGTGAAGGTTTCATTAAACCTAAGAACACGTTAAGTAAAGTAAGTTCCTTCATGTGTTTTATGGCCTTTTTAATATCCAGTGAGACAGAATCTCTATCTCTATTCAGTGGCTATGGGGCACTGAATTGTATTTTGTTTTTGTTAGCGGAACTTATTGTTCCCCACATTTTGCGTGTCATTGCAGATTATTTCACTAGAAACTTCCACGTGAGTGTTCAGGTTTTCAAAACCTCTTTCATGGTGAAATATATCAATGTTTCTTTTTTTCCATAACTTTAAAGAACAATGTTTTATTTACAAATTCTTGGAATTCCATTTCATTTTCAAGATTTTCTTTCACACCGTAACCTTTCTTCGGGCTGGTGTTGTCTTTATTTTTGCTTTTCCGCAAAATAAATATCCTGTAAGATGGAGACATTTGCTGGAAATTTTCCAAGAGGCTGAGATAACGGGAGATGAACAGTGGCTGGGAGAACACTGAGTCAGAGATTTCACAGCTGTTTGTGTGTCACCAGATTGACGCTATTGATCCTGGTACACAACTGGGCACGCTCAGTGTATCTTGTCTCAAAACCTCTGTCAGGTTGCCTGTTGTCTACTGCTGCCAAGCGTGTTAAAGTGAGAGCTGACCTGTCCTGAATTAGGAAATGGTATATATTTTTGAGGCTCGTTAAACCAGAAATGCGTACATCAAGAACAATTAAATTGAGAAATACCTGTATGTTGAACCCAGTGGGTTTGGCACTTTAATGCATATTGTCAAAAATACATAGTAAAATATGAATTTGTTTTGTGCCACTTGTGATTAATTGGTGAAATGATCTCTTGTACAACAGGAGTGATTTGGCTCATGCTGCTTCTAGCTCCGTTTTAAAAAAATATACAGTAAGGGGGGTGTCGAGACATGCCCACATGCTTCATGCACACATCAAATGCCAGAAAAATAACTGTTGCAGTACTACACGCACATCATTGCAGGTATCTTTTCAGTCATTGAGAAGTTTGACAACACTGCCAGAAAAGCATAGGTATCTTTGATGATAGATCGAGTCAGTCAACTTCAACTCGAGCGCCATGTGTTAAACACTCAGTAGATGGAACAGACTAATTCAAAGTTTATTTTTCATGGAACGTATGTAACACAGTTCTTGTTTAAAATTGTTAGGTAACATACTGCTTTTGATAGTGTTGAATAATGTGAGAATCTTATCTGCTAATCACAATAAAACATTAAGAAAGCTTCCACTGATGCATGTTAAACCTTAATGCTATAAATAGGCTTGACCTTGATTTAACCTTCAGCTGTCAAAAAGCACTCTGTGTTAAATAAGGTGATGTTTTACCTATGGTAAATTAACGGTAAAGGTAGGTTGCATTATCTTGCCACATGTTCTGAAAGGGCGGGGGTCAGAGAGCATACTTAAGTGATATCTGGTTGTTTTACCCTGTTGTTTCCTGTTGGCAGTTTTAAATTATGGGCCTAACTGCTCTTTGAATATGTGATAATAGCATGTGCTTCTAATAAGGGCCAGCACAATTTTGTTAGGTTTGTGTGAATAGTTGTCACTCATATGTGACAAATGCACCTTCTTCTGCTCTGTGGATGGCCTTCAAACCCATACCCTGGAATCAGGGCGATAAAATTAGCCGCTGTGTAAATTGTGTGTCTAAGTGGTTCATTATCTAATCACCATCAGGACCACAGCAACAAAGCAGATTGATTTGGAGAGGAGGGACTGATTTCAGCCCATTTTTGAAGTTCGTGTTTCATGGAAACTGCATGTTATGTCTCATCTTCAAGATATATCCTCTGTAAACATTTTCATTTGTTTTTCGTACTTTCTGATTTCTATAGAGTACTCTGAGCAGTGAACAGAATATTCCATCCCTTGCTTGGGCACAAGCACATAGACATGTGCATTGTTTATTGTGGCTGTATAATTAATTCAGAATTGCATTTCACTTAGGATGTTCTGGTAATGTTCTTTATCGAGGGCGTCTCGGCTATTTGTCTGAATTCAAGGGAGATACTTTCCATTCATGAATGAGTTCAATGCTGAAGTACAATGAAATTCAAGTCCTTCCTGTTTTCAGAATGTGGAGATTTTTGTGCTAGAGCAGTGATGCACAGCTCTGTTCTTAATGACCTGAGTAAGCTGATCATCATATTCATTTAACCAGTTTAACAATTTTGATGATTTCAAGAGACTTAAAAAAACCTGCTGGATTCTCAGTCTCACGGACTGGAGTTGTGTACCCATGCGCTAGGTTGTGAAGTGTGTTTAAAAACAAGGAATTTAGCTCTTTAAGAAGACTGAAGCTACTATACACTTGCTTTCCATATCTTTCCAGACTTGACTAAGAGTCAACTTTAATGAAGACTATAGTCCTTGTTTTTCTTTCAGTTGAAATTGCAATATGTGTTATTTTTTAACTGGTGTCTCGCATCACAGCACAGCATTTATGATAATGCTATGTAACTCATTTAAGTCGATCTCTATCTTTTTATCTCAGATATATACGAATATCGAAATGTGTAGAATTTACTGTACTGTTGCAATTATAATGGTTTTAATAGGTTTGTTTAGCGAGACAGCAAGTGAAGCTGTTCTCTTGAACCACTAAAAGTGACAAGCAAGACTGTACTTCCTGGAAACCAGATCTAATTTTGTTGAATCCGGGTGTGAGTTGTAAACCGTAAGACCGTATCATACAATTGCCGCCTTTTAAGAAGCATTCTTTTAGTTAACATTCGGGCAGATAAAGCAATATGTGGTTTGCGCTCTCATGGTGAATAGAGATGGAGCGTTAAGTTCTTGAGTTTGAGTAGTTTGTGCCCAGATGGCTCATTCTCACCTGTGCTCGTCACAGGAGCGTTTGAAGACGAAGACATCATCCACGTGGAAGGGAACGTCGATCCAGTCCGGGACATTGAAATCATTCACGAGGAGCTGAGGCTAAAGGACGAAGAGCTCATCGGACCAATAATTGACAAACTGGAGAAAGTGGCCGTAAGGGGAGGAGACAAGAAGCTGAAGCCGGAATACGTGAGTCATAATCTGCCGTCTCTCGCTGTGCAAGCTCCCACAAGTCCTGGAGCTGCAGTAGAAATCATATCATCTCACGGCGCTCGGTGTAAAAACATACATGCGGTTTTCATTTTTGAATCTCCCCCGTCTTCCCCCTTTTGTTTTCAGAGATTGAAAGTGATAAGGGGTCAGAGGGCAGCTGCAGTAGAAATCATTAATAGTGAGTTACTTATTCAGCTGCTAACCTAGGGTCGCAGTGATGGGCTAATGAAAGTGCTTCCGCAAGCTTCTTTTCATCTAGAGTAATACTCAAATCACTTGACGGTTCCGTCTTGCTGTGAATTTACTAATGCAAAACAGTGACAACTTAGAATCCTTAATGTAAGATAATGTAGAAATGTTTAGCATCTGTTTTGACGGTGCATTTCAGTGTTGCGGTATACAACAGAATGCATTACACTGTTGTAGCTTCTTCCCTGTTGTTTTACTACGTCTTTTAACTAACTTAGTGTCTTAAAATGTTCATTTTAAGACAACAAATGTGGTTGATCGATTCTATATGTGCATCTTATGGGAATTCCTAGGGGCATTTACGTTCATTTTTTTCTTTCTTTTTTTGGTGTGTTGCTTGTTGTGCAATTCAGTCCTAAGCAGATAGGAATTTTGGTTCAACGGGTCTGTGTTTGGCCTTTTACTTTTTATGTACCGTGTATACAGTATGTATATGTTATGAGCAGATACTGAAGTCAGGCTCTTGGTTAATGCCTAGGTGCGTCCACAGATTGCCCTGCTACCACAGGCAGAAGCTGAAAACATGCTTTGTTTGCTACATGACTGTGTGTTCTGCTCATCTCCATTCACAACAAAAGTGACTGAGGATGCTGCAGCTGTACTTAGGGCTTTCCATTCTCAAAACTTGATTATAATCAAGCGCTTTTTTAAACAGCTCCCAGGCAGTGTGCAAAGTGCCTGGCTTTGGCTTCTGCCTGTAACAGGTGTGTGTGTCCATTGGATCTGAATGGAGCTGACCCAGAACCTTCCAAGAATGGGTCACTTAACTAGGTGGAGCTCTGCTCCAGCTAGGCTCTCTAATCCAGTTTGTCCAGCTTGTCTGCATGCTTCCGAAATTCAAAAATCAGGTTCGGTCTGCTGCTTTGGTAACAGTTTTTTTTTTTATTACAAACAATAAAAGCAGATTTATATTTATATTCCTTAATATATTTAGGATCTCACTTCAGAAAAAGTGCTTTTTCCTTGGTCTCTTCAAGAGAAGGACTTTATGAATGAGGACTTAGGCTGAAGCTTGAACATAGTTCATTTACTGCCTGCTCTTGGCTTTGTGGACGTAGGCCGTCTCCCCTCTCTTTACTTTCAGTCTCTTTGTTAAGTTGCAGAGGGAGTCTTAGAAATGTGGCATTTTATTTTTGGGGGGAGCGTTTCGGCAACCTGTGTTTTGCGCAAGATCGCTTACACTCCTCTATCAGTGCTAAAGGTGAATTTGATTCAGTCTCAGCAGCGAATTATCCAGCGAGGGAGGTAAACGGAGTTGTCAGCTTTCACTATGTGCCCAATTGTTGGTCTGCTGTATGTAAGCTTTGGCCACTCATTAAATTAACAAGCTGGGCTATTTCACCTGCTGGATCTATTAGAACTCTGTTCCCTCAGTATAATCCCCTCCAACACCGGGTTTCACACTGGCTGCTGGAGGAGCCATTCAGTGTTTGCAGGTGGCTACTGACGCACATAATTGCTGACAATTTTAGGCAATGAATAAAAATGATCTACATTACTTGTCAAAGGTTGTATATGCGGTGCCAAGTGAAATCTATGGGAAGCCTTTTTAGAGTTTAAAGAATGGTTCTTATCAAGGGTTGCACAGAGCTCGGGAGAAATAATGAATTTCAGAATAAACCAATTTTGGTATTTGACATGTTCAGCTGAGTTTTATTTTAATGAAAATAAAAGGGGTTGTTAATATGGCTTTCAGTTTGATTGGAAATTGCTTTTATCTATATGTACTTTTTCCTCTTTCCTGCATTGCCTTGACTATAGCTTGAAATGTTAAGATGTCCGGTTGACTGAAATGAAACATTTGTGAAGAGGCTTTGTTACGATTGTAAAGTATGAACATGAAATTGTCAAATGTGCTGTTCTGTAGCCCCTTTCAGAATGGCCTACCGGAAAGGCAGAGTTTTCTTACGTGAATTGGCTTGCTAACACCTTAAACCAGGAGTTGTTCCTTTCAATAAGGTGTTAAAATTTTTAAAAATATTGCTTCATGTTCTTTAAGGCTGTTCTCAAGACAGTTCATAGTTTTCTCAGATATTTTTGATTAAAAACATTTTCTGGAGCAGCCATGTGCAGTTAAAAGCTATTGTCTTTATTTTCTGTTTTTTTAAAATATATTTCATGTTTTTAAATAAATTGCTTTCCCTTTAAATCAATTTTATACTGGAAGGAAGTTTATCCCTGAGCTGTGAGCTCTCTGTTCACGCAAAGTTAATTTTCACAATCTCTTTGGGGGAAAAAAAAAAAGCTATGTTAATTAACAAAGATGGTGGCTTTACGTGTCTCTCATTTGATGGAAGGTGCCTAGACAATCCTTAACCAAAAAAAAAATAGATGACCCTTCAACGGTCTCTTTCTGCCAGAGAATCTGTTTGACCTCCTTGGACCCGCGCGCCTTTTATTAACACCTGCCTGTTAGGAGAGGCTCGACACATGCGGCTCGCAGTTTCATGGCTGCGAAACTGATGAGGAAAACCTCGAAAGGGTTCAGTTTGTGTCACTTGCCGTTTGCTGTTTCCATTTCACAGATGATTAATCTTTCTGTGAGGAAAGGCCAGAGAAACAAAGTGCACTGGGCTCGTCCTGCAGTTGCTTCTGCTCAATGCACACTAGCTCACTAACTAAAAGGCCTTTAGAATTCCTGTGGAGAAAGATGTTCTGAAAGTGAATGCAGCTGGTTGGAGGTCATCAGCTTGAGGTTTTTGCCATTGTGTAATTGAGGCTTTGGCAGGCTTCTTCTTTCTCTGTTTTTTTTTTCCTTTGAGGGGAGTGTGATTGTGGAGTGATTGGGGGGAGGGGAGCGTGAAGGAGGTGGTGAAGTTGACAAAAAAAAAATTAATGCAATATATTAAAGGGGAAAAAAAGCGCTTTGACTTGTTCCGCTAATTTCTGTGGGGCTGGATCAACAATAATAGGCTCAATTTCTTTATTACAAATTTTATAACTCCCTCCCTCCCATTTTCCCACCCATTTCCACTTCCAGCTTCTTTAATAGCGGAGTTATCTTGCCTGTGGTCTTAACCCACAATGGCTGAAATAATGAATGTGGCAAATGCAGTTAGGAAAAGCTTGATTTTTTTTTTCCTGCTGGATAAGCTGAAATTAATTGGTACCTTCCTTGTGTATACCGCACACTAAATCGGTGTTGTGGAAAGCCGAGTGCGAGAAAGGGGGACAGAACCGACACTTTCGCGAACTTTTCCCCCGTGAATGTGTCCTTTGAGCAGATTCTCGTGCCTCGAACCACTCTGCTTCTTGCGTTAAAATAAGATTTATCGTGCGTTCCCTTTTATGATAAACGTTTCGAATCGAGTGCTCTGCGAGGCATTCGCTTCTGATTTGGAATTTTAAAAAAAAAAAATCCTTTGTGCATCCTGTCCTTGTCAAAATTCAGCCTTTCCTGTTTGAATATGAGCATGCATTGTTCATTTTGGCATCAGGATGCCATGCATTTAGGAAATAATTACCCAGTATCCTGCTGGGTTTATATTCTTTTTCATCTACTTTAATGACTTCTTTTTCATTCCTTTTTAATCCTGAACAGGACATAATGTGCAAAATCAAGAACTGGGTAGAGGATGAAAAGAAACATGTCCGTTACTGTCACGAATGGAACGACAAGGAGGTAGGTCTTTGATGTACACTCAGATTTATTAATATGCCTTTTCTTGGAATCTTTTAATCTGTGCTGCATGTTGGATTCCTTCTTTTAGTACAAAGGTCTGTTATGCAAATTGTGACTTAATGTGCATCTTTCTTTTATTCTTTTTATTTAATTTTATTTTTATGGGACTAATGACATCTGTCCGGAACGCAAGCAAGCTTTGGAGATGCTGCCTGTTGTGTCTAACCTAGATTTGAATTCAGTCATCTTTTCATTTTCTTTCTTTAAATTCATCTCCTGTGTAGTTGTGAACGAATTTTTGAACTCTTCTGTTCCTTCTGTCATTGTTTCAATTGTGTTTTTCTTCTGCCACAGATTGAAGTATTGAACAAATACTTGTTTTTGACTTCCAAGCCAATGATTTATCTTGTCAACCTGTCTGAAAAAGACTACATTAGAAAGAAGAACAAATGGTAAGTTTGGCGAGATAAACGTTAATTTGTTTTTGTTGTTGTTTTTTTATCTGATGAACAAGGCGGCAAGTTCATATCCCTGTTTCGAGCCTATTTAAAAAGACCACTGAGAAACTGTTTTGTTTGGGCTTTAAAAACATAACATTTCTGTGTCTTCAGGTGTCTTGTCACTTTGGAAAGTATGTTGAAGGAAGTCTGAATGATGGTCCTTCACTTAAAACTAAGTGGTGTGAAAAGACATTGTATAGTTTAAATGTTTTTGCCTGCCTGTTTACTTCGATGAAATTCAGATCAGTATTACTTCTGCGTCTTTGTGAAAGAACTGCCATAACTTCAGCCTCATAAGTGAACAAGCTTTGGGATCAGTGTGCGCTGATGCCATTCTAATGTGGCCAGTGAGGTCTCTCTTTTCTTAGATACTCACATACAAATGAAGGTAAGGTTCCATCGGGCAAGATATGCTTTGGATTAAAACCTAACCTGATCTGACACAAAACAACGCTCTGAAAGTACATGGCCACTGCTCTCTGTAGTTCATTAAGTACTTAAAAGCACATGGTTTCAATTTACCATTAAAAAATTTCTCATTTCCATATGATATCAAAGAGTCAAAAAGCTTTAAACTAAAAAATAAACATTCATAGACTGGAAGCCAAAGCAATAATTAATGTCATGTGGGTATCTTTAATAAATCATAAGAATTCTTTCATTGAATATCATGCTGTCCAGAATTGTCCCTCTTAAGGCTTAGGTTGTTTTCTGCATTTGAAGGCACTCTACTTTTTTCAGATGTTGCGGTACTGGCCATATAATATTAATAAATAATGGCTTCTGTTGTCCAGTACCATTTGATTTATAAGAAAATGGCCCCAAAACGATTGTGGAGCAATGCATTACACTGGTACAGTATATATGGATTAATGCGTCTTTTTTGTCAAATGCAATGGTTCCCAACTCTGTCCTGGGAGGAACAGAGTACCTGCTTTGTCACTCCATACGAGCTCTAAATCTCACAAGTTAATGACTTAATTGTTCTGCTTGCCTGTTTAGACCCCTAAGGGTCTCAAATACCATTCTGCAAGGGGACACTTTCCATCAGTTTCAGCACATAAAACTTTAAACAGCTTCTCCTCAATTTGCTTGCCATTAATTCTCACTT
This sequence comes from Atractosteus spatula, assembly GCF_055471065.1. NCBI lineage: Eukaryota > Metazoa > Chordata > Actinopteri > Semionotiformes > Lepisosteidae > Atractosteus > Atractosteus spatula. The sequence goes on from NC_142718.1 coordinate 26,641,451, forward strand.
ATGCTTCTTTTACTTGCGGATCAGTTTGATTTTTCTTTCTTCAAATGCAAATCACGTGTTTGCAAAGGTTCTTAGATATGTTTGCAAGGATGGCTCAAAAATATCTCCCAGAGGTTAGTTCGATTGCTGTCCGGTGTCTGACTTGACCATGACAGGGCTGGGATGCCCTCACTCTTTTTCTGTATGGGAATTGTATGGCCAGGGTGAGCTGATATTAATAGCACTTCTGTGTCTATGCAGGTTGCCATTGGTGTTGGCAAGCATAAGTCAATACTGGATAACCACCTCCTGCGACAGTCCAGTGACCTAGATCTCACCCTGCTCCATGACAGGCAGACCATTCTGTTTGTTGCAGGATGCAAATTGCTCAGTGACAGTTCCTGTTCTAGCCCCGTACAGGAAGTGTTCCAAAGCGCGGGAGTCACAGCACCTGGGTTGCCGTTTGCGGACAGAGTTCCACATTGTGCAGTGTGGAAAGGCTTGATCTCAGGAAAGGACCACTTACAGTTTTTATAGGGCGATGTGCAATTTATTTTTTAAGGTAGCTGAACCTTGACGTGTAAGTAAAGGTACACATGTAATTCATCATCATAATCAATTTTACTCCAGTTATACACTTACTTTTTTTAGAACATCATTAGAAAAATGCGTGATCCAATGTCTGTCAAGATGTCTGAATTGCAATTATAGTTGTGTTATCTTCTACATTTGTCAATACTACATTTTTAGTGTAGTTGTATTTATTACGCTATAATTGGCCGTATTTGTGTGTAACCAAAATATCCCCGCAGTTGTAATTTCAGCTAACAAGACTGCTGTAATTTTAATTACAACTGACCTGTGAGTCTGGTCTTACTGCTTTTCCATTATACCCCATGCTGTGGAGATAACGTCTGAAGTGTTCTCATCAGCTCTTTCTCTTGTTCTCCTGTTTTTCAGCAGGGTTTGCCTGCTCTTCACATCACCTTGCTTTGGTCATCCAGGACGCCCATTAACACAGTGGTCATCTTCTCTTAAAATGAGCAATCACTTAGCTGATCGCCAGCATGGGACTGTCCAGTGCGGTGTCATTGACCCACCTCTACTCCCCTTTTGAAACCTCAGAATTTTTCCATGTCTCGTTTCACGGCATTTCTGTCTGAGTGCTCAGGTCCTGCCTGGCCCGCTTTCCGCAGGCAGTCGTGCTCATTTTGTGACGGAAGCTCCCTGTTTGAATCTCAGGGTGTGTCTATTTACTTAAGTCAAGACTAGGAAATATATGACCAAATAGTTCTACATGTCACAGTTCCTTGCTTGTGTTCTTGCGAACAGCAGAGCCTAACAATGTATCAGACTGTGATTCCTTCCAGTAGGTTGCGCATTTTAGGTTAACCTTTATAAATCAAGGAATCCGTGCCTTGTAAAATATCTGTCAACGACAGGAAGGATTTTTTTTTTCTGTTTTTGCCTAACCCAAATGTGATAAATCTTTTGACTTTTTGACAACGCATACTGTATGCTGAGCTTTCCTGAGGCTCACTGCCACATGGCGGGCTTCAAAGTTTATTTATTTGACATTTGATGAGTCACTTCCCTTGTCCGAAAAGCTCCTCACACCTGTACAGAGATGATTACAGGTAGATCTCACCGGCTCTAATTGCACAATAAATGCTATTTTCAGAGCCTAATGGCAGGCAGTCTGCTCTTGAGACGCCAGTCTGCGATCTTGCTGTCGCCAGGCTCCCTGAGTTTTTCTCCAGACCAGTTGTGATGATGACATGGTTATAGCTTATTCAAAGCAAACCATCAGACAAATTGCTATCTCAGCTTTAAGAAGCAAAAAGGAATTTGAAATATGGCAAACAAGCAAGTTCATCGTTTTGTGGAAATGTATTAAGATTGTAAGCATTTTTATTAAGTAATCAATATTCTTAGTTTTGGTTTTCACTGCATAGCTATACTAAAAAGCTATGAGTGCTGAAGGTAGACTACTTGAACACTTGAAGTTGTACAGCTTTCCTAGAAAAATGAGGACTTGTTAGGCTACCAGAAATGCTCCTGAATTTGCGTGTCCGCTACATCAGCATCTGTTCTTCTTGTAATAAGGAAACTGTTGTTTGTTCAAGAGTGCAGAGGTATTCGTAATCCAGGGGTCATGTAAAGAAACATTTTTGTGTGCGTATGTTGTAAATACATAAAAAAAAATGAAAAGGCGACTCCTTGCTCGTTTGGATTTTAGTGTAATTGCAGTCAGGAGATCAAAGCCAGGCTAGTCGAGTGATGTTCCAGAGGAGAATTTACCACATAGCCATTTTTTCTGCACAGTTTCTGCCGCCTGCTGTTCCTATTTTCCCTCAAGCTAGCCATTGACTACCCCCTGCACATCCCTGCTCGTAAAAAATGATTGAGGAAGTATTTGTCATGTCTTTATGAGTGGGAAGCATTGCGTGATAGAGAATGGCATCTTGAAGAGCCGAAAAGAGATTGCTGTTTTCTTTTTTTATTCGGTTGCTTGGCCATGGCTTCAGTTCTCTGTGCGCTGCAGCGCTCCTGTTAGAGAGCATGAAGCAGATGAGTCCATCACTAAGAGAGCAAACAGTGGCAGCAGCTCATGCAGCATCACAGAGGGTCGGTCTAACGTTTGGAAAACAAAAGAATTCCCATCATATCCATCCACTTAGAGGAACATTAGCAGTCGGTTCATAGTTGCGTTTATTGTCTTTGAAAAGATTTTCAGCGTGATTGACCGTCACGTGACTTGTCTTCCTTGGCAAAAGGTGAGCCAAGTGTGTTTGGTTTTGTAGGAGCCCTCAGTTGAAGGTAGCAAACTCTCCTTTTTCATTTACAGTGAGCTTCAAGCGAGCAATTTTCATCCTTTTAAACAACATTTTTGAGGGAAATTGGAAGAGGGCGGCTTTCAGCCTTAAAAAGTTCAGAATGTGAGGACTGGACATGTTCCAAGTAAGCCCCTCACCCGACTTACAATTAGCCTGTGAGGCAAAGTGTAGCTGTGCCAGGCGCTGGGCCTGTCTGCTCAGATGGTGAAATCTGGGGGTCGGGCTGTCGGGGGAGGGGTGGCTGAATCGGTAGTCTCCTCCCAGCCTGGCCTGAAGGTGGTGCTGGTACAGTGTGGCTTGGAACTGGCACTCAAGGTAAGGAAAGATTTGCAAAGACCACTACTTTCAATCAGCTCAGTCAGGCCCAAAGGCTATCAGCCCAAGTTTGGTTTTCCAGACCAAAGAGAAGGTGGAATACCACACACAAGTCCATACTTGGAAATTGTGCGTGAGAGCCCATTGATCCACAGGTGTTTACCGATAATGGAATTTTGACTTGCTAATAACTATGATCTGAAAAGGAAAAAAAACGCTGACGTCTGTGTTTTGAATTTGGGAGAGTACTTGGTAATAAATCAAAGTGAAACGAATTGGAATGGCATTCATGTTGTTATAGCAAAGAGGGTGTAAATATTGCCACACATTTGTCATTAATGTGTCTACATGAGATGATCCTCATGTTTCACGTTAGGCAAAGGTAGTAGTTGTTTTCTCCTTGCTTTGCAGACACCACTATTCAGGGTGAGCTACAGAATAAAAAGAGATTTAAAGTCCAAGTCCAAGAACAAGTCATTCAGGCAGAATAGGTGACCTCTATTGCAGGTGTCTGCCCTTGTGCTCTGTGCTATTCCTGTAAGAAAGCATGTTTTGTTTAAGAGTTGATAGAACAATGAAACAGTGGGAAAGAGAAACATCGGAAATGTCTGCTACAAACTATGGGACAGTGGGTATTTTTTCTTTCCGGCAACAAGAAACGCTCACTGACTCTCGAGCCATAAGATTGTAATTGAACATTTGTTATGTGCAAAAAAAACAGCAGTCTTCTCTGGTGTGTTGTTACTTTCATTTTTCTTTCAGAATTAGTCTTGTGTTCTTTGAAAGTAATTTAATTCTAAATACGAATCAGAAGGGTTGCTGCCCTGTAAAATCATGGCAGCAGTTTGGGGTCACAAGAACAGTTCTCCCGTGAGCCCCTTTTGTTCTTCTGAGGTGCCGGTAGAAACCTTTTCCACCATGAGGTACAGACGGAGCAGTGCATTGTAAGTTGTAATGTAATCCCCTACACAGCCAAGTTTGTAATGAGTGAAAATGACTGGAAAGGGTGCACAGTAAAACAGGAACAGATGGTCCTAATAAAGTGCTCTTGGAACTGGTTGTTTGTTTTCAAGTGTCTTGGGGTTCAGGTAAAATAAGTCTGCCTCTTACTAGTTTCTAATTTTCACTTTGTTAGGTTAAAGGAGGACACCGATATCCTTTGTTGTTACTTGGGAGTACTATTAGAGATCTGTTTTTATCACTAATGGGATCTTAACGTGCTGTGTTTGCCTGAGTCTGCAAGAAAACACTGACATGTTTAGTCTTTATTAAGCACTGTGCAGCGTGGAGTCTTTTTGCAGACTCTCTTAAGGGCTTTTTTTTCAAGCAAAACTTTCTGGTAAAGGTTGATATGTCTAATTTTATACTTACATGTAAAAAAAAACTGTGCTGCATACATTGTGTTAAGAGAATACTGAGGGTGAGGAACTGAAATATTGCTTTTAAAAATACAAGATTACTTAGCAGCAGATATTTTATTTTTTACCTTTCATTATTGACTGAAAATTCAAATTAAATTAAAAAAAATTAATGCTCTAATGCACTCCCGCTAATGCTATATAAGACTACCATTTTTCCCTTCAATCTTAAAAAATTGCATAGAGGCAGGTTTAAAAGATTTTTTACTGTGCTTCATTCATTAAGTAGGTGTATATTTATGTTTTAGGTGACGCTTTCTTCTGTTCTGTGGAGTTTGATGTACTTCTGTGTTAATTTGTCATCTGAAATAGTTACCTCTTTTTCACTACATGCAGTAACTACAGGAAGATCTGTGTTTAGTTTGACATTACAGTACAGAATTGTTCGGTGATATTTAACCTTTGTTCTTTTGGTATTTCCATCAAGAAGGCCAAATAAGGGGATATCCAATCATTCCACAGTGGCAACTTTAAAAAGTCTTCTAATAGACTCTCTTCAGATGAATCTGTTTCAATCTACTAGTAAAATGAAGTGAAGAGGATCACCTTGAAAATATTACAAATCTAGTTTAGCCGTGGCTGTTATGTGTCTGAATTAAAATATAAGGCAGGTTTCACACATTAACCTAGCATTATGATTCAAAGGCTTAGTTTTAATTTGCTATTGATAGTATATGGGAAATGTGTTTTTAAAAGGCTGAGTAATGATATATTTTGATTATTATTCCAGAGACACATTGTTATTTATTATCTTTGAGATAAGGTTGCAACAAAAATTCATATGTCACAGCAAGTGTCCTGTAGTGAGCCAGTTTAATGAGCTAAATAAATGAATTTTGTGTTGCCACATACGGCTTGTGAAAGCTTGTTATCAGAACGATTGTTGAACTGTTATGAATGGAATGGGATGTTGAAACAGGGCATGATTGGCTGATGTTACATATGTCCTTGATTACCTTCCTTCTGCTTTTATTCTAATAAGTGACATTCTTTGTACTCCCTTGGATGGCTAGACAGTCTGACACGGGTTGAGAATAAATATTTCATGTGGTACACATTAAGCTGTCATCTAAGACAGCATTTATAAGAAGTAGCTGGAAAAATTCGCAAGAAATTCTGCCGTGTTACAGTTTTCCAGCTCTTGTCACAATGTCAGATTTGGACTTTTTTTTTTACTGTCAACAGCAATGAATGGCAACGCATTTGCTTCTCTGAATATTGCAAGAGGTGTGCTCAACATTGCTTATTGTTCGCTTTAAAAAATATCTTGTAAATGAACAATTCACAATGGGAACTGGGGGAAAAAAACGGCTGTTTTATGAATCGTGACGGATTAATTCTGTTTATTTAGGGATATTTCAAGGGAAAGTGTTATATTTTGGAGAAGAATGCCACCGATTCATTTGGAGGATTTTTAAAATACATTTGACCATATTTACAAATTGTGCATTTAATCCAATTAGTTTAATTCTGTACTGCACAGTATGTTTCTTGTTAGCCAAACACTTCCTACCGTATAATTTTAAATGAATGTGTGCTGTAATAGTTTTGCATATGGTGCACAACTACTGCACGGTCAAAAATCTTCATAGCCGAATCGCTGTTGTTTAACAGGAATGAATTGAAACCTCCCCACACACAGCTCATGGGGGAAAATAAAAGAACTTATGCAGTTCATTCCATTCCCTACTCAGTCCTCTAATGACCCTTCATCATTCCTAAGATTGCAGGACACAGGCTAAGGAAATACAAGTAATCTGCAGGTAACGACAGTGGCTACACTGATGTCCTCAAAAGAATTTACTGCTGGGAGGATGAAAAGCTTCCCACCGAGTCTATGACTTTCTAGCTGCAAATCACATCATGAGCTCATATGTGCTTTTTTCTGGGTGGGGGGGGGTGTGGAACACAATAGCATGTGTTAGAACATTCAGCAGGGACTCGTTTAGATAAGAATAAAAAAGGAAGAGGAGCAAAAAAAAATCAGGAGGTTATTAGTTGAAGCATCAGTGCATAGCATCACAGAGAAATAGGAATGTCCGCGGAGATGTGCAATACTGGTCAGACATTTCTGAGACTTTCTGAGGCCGATATTAATACTAAGTTGATTGTGTGTCTGGCACACCACCCTGAGATTGTGATAGCAGTGAGGCTATGGAGTGGGAATCTCTTCTCCCAGGGATGTCAGGAGTTTTACAGCTCCAAGAAGATTATTTCCCCCTTTTGTAAGTGGTGAATTGCATTTGAAAAGGCTCGTTTATGCCCAGGTGTCAGGCTCCTTTGTCCCATCCCTTTTTATGGGTTTACCTGTCTTAATTGTGGTGATAAACCCATTTGTATGCAAGCAGGTAAAACACCACAAGAAATAAAGGAGAGGTCCAAGCCACTGGATCAGGTAGCTGCACCTGTACTTTGGAGAGTTAATTGTTTTCCCCTTGAGTAATTTCTCCAGATCAAAGGTTTTACACAGCTTGAGGCAACCGCAGGCATGTGAAAATTCTTGAATTATTCCCCTGGCAAAAAAGGGCAGTGATTGAGGGTTTTTTTTCCTCAAACTCTCTTCAGTAGACCTTCAGCTGTCGGAAAAGGGTTGAATTTCTCTTTTATTCGCACTTTATTTGCTAAAGCGATTCTTGGCAGTGATGGCAAAAAGGCAATAAAAGTACCAGTAAATTTGTTTTTGGCCCTTTGTTTTTGAAGTCCTAAAACAAACATGAGTAGTGTTTCTCTGGTAACAATTTACGGTGTGCTCAATTCAAACTCTGCAGTTAAAGTGTCAGAAGGGCTTTTCATGTTCTAAATTAATTTCAAAGGCATAAGTTTATTAATGTTGATTTGGTCTATTATATATATCCCCACTTGGAGCCAGCGTGTTGACCCTTTTTTTAAAAACTTTTTTTTCCTTTTAAATGATTTTAACTAATATTGTGGTCTTCAAAAGATTGTGATCCTTATTTAACATTCTGGCCTTCTGGCCAATAGGCAAGACAGAAACTGTCTGTATTTTGTGTTTCTATATGCTCTTTTTGCTTATAAAGAGAATACAGCCAGTGTAGAGAGAATGCAATTACCTTTTCTATCCATTCTGTGTATGATGCTGATCTCCTGGCACTTTACATCAACTTGTACTATGTGACTTATCCACAAAAGGTGATGAGTGTGGTTTAGTTATGTGTATTTTTATGATGACTGATAAATATCTGTAATTGCAAGTGTGTTGAAATAAATTTAGGAAAACTATTTTAAAAAACAGCACTGTGAATCACTTGTTTTTTGATTGGGACATACAAAAAATGGCACAAACATTGTCTGTTCCTCAGACTTGTTTGAGCTTTTTAAGCAGATGAATGATTAGCAGAAATAATGACCCTGTCAGCCTTAATCACATTAAAACGTGGTTAACATTTAATTTTTTCCACTTAATATGCAAAAATTTCCACTAGATTTGCAGTGAAGGCCATTGAAATTCCATTATAAGAAGAATAAAAAATTCAGGCATCATTTGTTCAGAGGAGGAGGAGGTCTGGACTAGAAACTGCTGAATCTTTCTATTAGTGGAACTGTGAATGATTGAACTGCACATAGATTCACATATTGCCGTGCTGGGCATGTAACAATAGGTCAGTAGTAAGGTAATGTTTTTATTTTACATTTATTTAGTTATTTTACTCTTGAAACATGTTATTGTGCCATACTGAGCTGTTGATACTTTAAATCAAACACAACATATTCAGTACATAGCTAAAAAAGGTACTTAGGTACCTAATAGGAACATACCTATTAAGGCATAGGTAAAATAAAAGGAACATTTGACCTCACACTCTCTCAGGAAGTTGAAAAATCTATTGTATTGTTTTTAAATCCTCAGAAGTGAGGTTTTGACAGCTGCAAGAGGACTAGAGAGTCATTTACAACTTTAAAATTTAGTTGTTGAAAAAATAACATGATTTGAATTGAATTTATAGTTGACAGAAATGTATATCATTTTATCCAGTCAGTATGTTACTTTAAAAATGAAGTAAAGAAGTTGACTTGTACCACATAATTTCTTCCAGTGAGGGGGAGCTATGAGAGGATCCCATTTTTAAATTAATTTGGTGCATTATTAAGTTCATAACTTTTTTTTTTCTAGAAATGTGAAGGTAAACCCCATTTTTTATTTTTGGTAACATGATTTTGGTAACATGAGTAATTTCACTTTGTCTTGTTTTTGAGCTTCCCCTTTCACTCACCATACCATCCCCGCGTAAGATTTTCACACTGTTCTTTGATAATGAAATTGTCTCAGCTCCTATTATGTAACAACTAATAAAAGTCCCTTAAAATACTATCCAGTGGGAAATGACAGTGAGTGCTGTGGATGATGGCTACCATCAGTGCGAAAGTAGGAAGGATGAGCAGATTTAGTCAAATCTTACAGCTCTCCAGCAGGTTGGATGTGTACAGGGCACGAAAACAATTGAACCTAACAAAAACAATGAATTTCACAATTCGTTTGTCAGGTTGTGCCTTGTGTTTCACATTTCCTTTTTTGTCTGTTTCTGTAGAGGCCTGTTTTAGTCGATGTATTAAGGAAAGCCATCTTTCGCTGCGATTTTACATCATCCCATTGGTTTGTCTTAGGACGATACAATAAAAAGGCACGCTTGTAGCAATATTATTTTGCAAATGAAGGGAGAGCTCGGTATGGTATATCACAAGCATGTTTTGACAGTAGCAAAAGGCAGCCTACACGTGCACTGCTGCTTGTGCAAATCATCAGATCGTGCCAGGCATTTTGTTTTAAAATATAGCTGTCGATGGAAAATTTTAAATTGGTTTAAAGTGTTGCCTTTTAGTAAACTTTAATCTGTAAAGCAACGAAGCAGAGCAGTGGAGCCTGGAGAATTTGATTACTTTGTTCTCGCAGGGTTTTGTCAGGTCCCATGTCACTCAATTTAAAGACCTTCAAACCCCTGTGCTCATTTACCGTTCGCTCTTACCCTTTCTGCTTTTACATTATGAAAATCATCTGTCAACACTTTAAAAAGAGTCTCTTTGTTATTTAGCTTGTGATGCTCAGCACTGTCAGGTTTGCACCAATTATAGTTTCAGGTACAGGGGTCTATTCACTGGATCAAAGCCTCTGACTAGAGTTGGGAGAATGATTTGTGAATCGTTATTCAACCGTGTTGTCGAATGGAATACCTGAGGAATGCAAATAATCCCAGTAAGAGCGGATCACAAAGCTCTTAAAATGACAAACCACAACTGTTATTATCGAAGATGGGATTTTTAGCAAGGAGCAAAGTTCTCTTCCTCGCATCCCGTTTTGATGAGTTTGTGATTTACCAGTCACACCATGCACTGTTCTTTACAATAAATGTCTGCTGTCTTATGTTAAATCACCGTAAATCAGAGCTCCAACAAAATCACCAGGTGTGCTGCACAACTACAGTTCCTGAAGTATTAGATAGTTATGGATGTGAAAAGTAAGTAGTTTATTATACATATAGTTTAGGCATAAAGATCCTTATAAGATTTGTACACCTATTGCACGTGCTTAAACTGTAAATTACATGTATTCAGCCATTAATATGTCTTTACCTTTCTCGGTTGTCCTTGGTGCTGTCTGTGGGTCTATGTTTACTTATAGTTGAGCTATTTAAACTCCTCCACCAGTATACAGTAATAAACTAGGGTTTAATTTTGTTTGGCGAAAAATGAAAAGCGATTACCTTGTAAGTGCGAACCAGTGCAGCAAGCTTTTCGGATTGATTTTTTTTTAGTTTGAAGAGATGACAAACTGGTTGTGTTTGGGGAAATAGCACTGGCATTTAGTATGGTCTTGGCTTTTTTTTTCTCTTAGTACTTTAACAGGTTTAAAACGGAAATGGGGATTAAAGGTAATGACAGGATATTTCTTAAGCAATCTTACATGTGAGCGCTAACAAACTGAAGTGTGAAAATTGGGTTGTGAACCTATTTTTTGGGATGAGTCCAAGCCCCTGCTGAATGGGTGTGTGCCTAATCTCATAATTGTTCCCATCTCCTTCCACTTTGTTCAGAAAGAAAATCGTGATTAACTGCAAGGCTATCTTTGTCCCATAATGTCAGGTGTCCTGCTGTTACTGCCTATTGGCCAGAACAATTATTTTGTCTTGAGTTGCGAAAACCAGAAGGGCTTTAAAATGGCTGAAAAGGAGAGAACTTCAGAAGGCCGAATTCCCCGGTATCCTTAAGTTACGTGAGCACATTCATGAGAAGGGACGTGCACAGAGACCTCTGAAAATTGCTTTTTGAGAAACGAGGAAGGAGAAATCTACCCGGGTACAGTGTTATTCATTGCTGTGTATATATACACAAACGTGCATCTCGACCTGTAAAGTTTCAAAAACACGTGTTATAAATATGAAGCAGCATTACTGATACCCTCTGACCTGGGAGACCCACAGACAAGAGGGGCAGCATTAACACACCGCGTTGTGATGAATATGGATGTGCTAGATGGTCATGACCGAAGCACTGACATGCCAGTTCCATGTGTATGCCACTGCCCTTTCTGTCTACAGGTTGGTCAAAATTAAAGAGTGGGTGGACAGTCATGACCCAGGGGCTATGGTCATCCCCTTCAGCGGCGGACTGGAACTCAAGCTCCAAGACATGAGCGATGAGGAAAGGGAGAAGTACACGGAGGAGCATAAGACACAAAGGTTAATTAGCATTCATTTTCCCTACACTTTATTATCAACTATTTCCTTGCAGTAATTTAATTGCTTGTGCTGATAGAATAATAAATGACAGAGTAATTACCATTATAAAGCAGGAATCCTTCTTTTTACGGTAAGACACAGTGAAAGGATTTATGTTAAATTAAGTTTTTAACTGTCATCTGTCATCTCTGGATAATTATAACTTGGACATTTTGCATGCATTTTTCTCAGAATATAAAAAATATTGCCTAATAATACGGTTAAAGACTTCTGCCGTACATGGAATGTAGCGTCCTGCAGATTTATGAAAGGTACTAAAAGCGTCTCATCTATTTGAAGACAGGTAGAAAAAAAAATAAACCCTTATTTTTGTATGTTTGAGTATATTTTGGATCAGAGGTATTTTTCTACCCTAAACCTCAAACATTTCAGTTAAAAAGCAGAAAGTTAAAGGTTGTTTGCCAGTGCCTGAAATGAAAATTGAAGTTGGAATTTTTTCAACTCTCTTATTAAACCAGAATGTGTGTGTGCATGGTCTAAAATAGTTGATCTTTTTTTCCCCTTCTCAGTGTGCTCACCAAGATCATTAAGAGTGGGTATGCAGCTCTTCAGCTGGAATACTTTTTCACTGCTGGACCAGATGAAGTGCGCGCTTGGACCATCAGGGTATGTTTCATAGCTATTCACAGGCTCTATCCAGTTCCACACTATTGAATACAGATTGATATCGCGGAATTTGAAGTTTGTCATGGTAGCGGTTAGCTAGTCATTACAGATGAGGTTATTGTCCAGGATAACTTTAATTATTTGTGAGCTGTTGAACAGTGAAAGTGGGGCTGCGTTGATTGAGGAGGGTAACAATTGATTCTGCCTATTACATACTCTGAATTTTTTCATCCTGTAGAATCTGCCTTCCCTCCTCCTGTGGCCAGAGATAAGGAGCCTTGGTATTGTGCTTGCTTAATCTGTGTGACTGGGTTTGTCTCCAATGAAATTGATGTCGCTTTTCATTTTGTGTTTGTTGGGGTTGCTGGGTGGCTTTTTCCTCTTGTATCTTAGTTACTGTTCACCGTCTGCATTTCAAATGGAGGACTCATCGTAATACAGATGTTGAATTTGTGTAACAGACAAATTGTGCAAATATTTTTTATTTACACAGTGGCATCTCTTACATCCTGTTACATTTGCACCACAGCATTGACTTGCTTTAAATTGAGATGACTGGGGATTTCTTGAATGTTGGATGCAAACTAAGATGTGAAACTGGTGGTACAACATAAAACTTTTCAGTAAATGTTCTTAAATATCAGCATCTTACTATAAGAACATTTTTCTGTTCATTCCAATGCTCATTGCTTGGCTATGGTTATCTTTTTTTTTCTATAAAATCTGTGTATTTTGGTACAATCACATACAGGCCACAGATCTTGAAAACCTAATGGTCTCCACATTCGAAGATAATCTCTTATAATTAAAATCCGTATCATAGTGTCTTCAATAAATGGATGCTGGTTTTCATTTTAGTTTAACTGATTGTAGGTAGCCTTGATTTTATGTGAGGGGCATTTAGTCAGGTAAGCATCACTGAGTAACTATATTAACCCAATACATCTTTTATTATAAAAACTGCATTCTGTAATGTCAGGCTCTTCAGCACTTTAACATGGTTTATTAGGCAGCCTTGAGGTCACCATTATCTATCAGCCAGCTCTGCATGGTTATATGTGCACAGAATGTATACCCTTGTAATTCACCATATGGAAAAATCACAGTCTAATGTATTTTTCTCCACCTAGACAAACCCTGATGCTGATTAATGGTAGTTATACTTGTAAGTGCTCTGTCAATGAAATTACATGGGGATGGTAATATATTGGAGTCATTAAATACACATCATTCTTTGGCATGAAATATGTTGACCCTGACCTTATTATATACATAATTAAAAATTGCTTAACAGTTTCCTGAACACAGGCTTGGGTTGATGGTGTACTGACAGACAGAAGTCATAAAAAGTGGAAAAGGATGTTTTTTCCTTTCTTATTTTTAAGTTTTCCGCTCCCACTTCGATGACTAGAATTTTTAATTCTCTAATGATTATACACTATTTGCGCCGAAGGGTAATGGAGTCTGCATAAATAGCAATACACTAAATATAAATTAAATTTCCTAAAATGCAGTTGGAATTTGCTAGACTAAATTGTTTAGTCCAATGCTTGACGATTATTTTATTGAAACATGGTACATGTACATTCTTTCTTTGTGGATTTGCGATTTGTTTTGTGCATTCAAATCAGGCACTTGGATGAAGTCTATGATAAAACCACAGAAGGTGGTTTTACATCCCAGTAACCCTGTATGTTGGCGATCATCAGGTTGTGCGTGAAAAGTTTAGGAATCCTGGAAAGGAAAGGGTTAACATGGAGATGATGCATTGATTTTTATATTTTGAGTACATTTGTAATACGAGGACTCCGGACATATATCTATAAAATCCCACGTTACTGTATATTTGAAAACTGCTAGGTTTGATCTGTGGAGGTCAATAAATTCAATTATAATCTCAGTTTCTGTAACCAAAACATCACCTTGGACACCAGAGATGATCAGAGGCTGAGCTGAAACCCACAATGAAACAAGATTGCTTCAGCTGAAATCAATACTACCTCGAAATCTGTATCAAAAATTGCTGCCTTGCATTGATAGCAGCAGTATGCCCTTATCTTGAGTGAACGCAGCCTCTGTGAGCAGCATCTGAACAGTATTCCAATATCGGGAGTGAAATGATTGTACTCCTGGCATGCCAAGCGATATGAAGCAATGTTTCATTGAGTCCCGATTTGATATCAAAAGAGGTGACAATCTGTGCTGTAATCCATCTTCTTAAAAACAATTAATTGTCCTTGTTTTTTTTCCCTGACAGAAAGGAACGAAGGCACCACAGGCTGCAGGGAAGATCCATTCAGATTTTGAAAAGGGCTTCATTATGGCTGAAGTAATGAAATTCCAGGATTTTAAAGAAGAAGGCAGCGAGTCTGCTGTCAAGGTGAGACATTTCTTTTGGAGCTGCTTAGACATTACTTTCAGATGAGAGAAGTCTCCTGTGATCAGTGGACCTGACACTCACTTTGGGTTTTTGACTAGGCAGCCAATACAAATGTACTTCACCTTTACACAGGGGAAGAAATTACCACGCGCTCCTACTCCAGACATGACAAGTTAACAGACTCCATGACTAAATGCCTTCATTTCCCACACATATGTAGGATCCGTCCTAATCAGAATAATATTAAACAGACTTCTTCCATTTTTTTTTCTCCTAATTCAAAACTGGGCTGTCTAAGGAAAGAATGGTGTACGGAATGTCAAGTTATCTCTCTGAATATTTGCTGTCAGATCCCAAGCTACTGTAGCTCAGTGATAGTGATATGAAAAGGCAAGTTAAATAAAGTGTGTAATTCTTAACATAAGAACTGTTTCACGGATGAATACCACATAAAAGTGGCTTATATTATCTTCTTTTATAGCTGGTAATGTGTTTTGACCTTTTTACTGGCCCATGTTGTTTTTAAACAATGTGGCCAAAATTGAAAGAGTCAATGCCAGCAATGGATTTAAGCCTGAATTTTCAAAAATGAATACCCATGCAACAAATATGCCAGGTAAATATTGTGTTGGTTCATTTTATGTCCTTAAATACGAGTACCTTTTAATTTTCAGTTTTGTTTGATGAAGAGTGTTTTTGTGGTTGAATTAAATATGCTGAATTTAAATCTACCTGGAGAAGTAACATTGTGATTCTTTCCCTTTACTGAAGGGAATGAATACAGTTCCACATAAAAATACAGTACCTTAGTGGCTATGGCTAATTCTCATCCAGGATGAGAGTGTGGTTTAGCTTGGTCAATGTAATTGGTTTTGCATATTAATTCCCTAAAAAAAACAAAATCTAAATATGGCAACTTTGTGGTTAACTGGCCTATCCAAAGGAAGCTGTTATAATAATTCATTCATATATCATTCATATAGTTATATCTAGAAAATACATTGATTTGATTAAATGCTTGAACTTTATTTGAGAAGTTGAAGCTTAATAAAGGAGCCATTGTAACAAGGCTTGAGACAAGGCCTATTAATTGTAAGGGAACAGGTAAAGGTTTATTTCATGCTGAAAGGAAAAGAGGCAAAGTTCTGGCTTTCGAGCCTTCTTCGGGTGTAAAGAAAACTTTACCTGTTCCTTTGCAGCCTACGCATGCTGACGCAGCCACCTACTTAAATAGTTAGCTTGTATATACACGATGGTTACTGTATATTCAAAAATGTTAAGTATATTTCACAGAGGTATTGTAAGTCAGCCTGGACAAGGTTGTCCACTGAGCAGATAATCAGGAACACCATACCTCAGGTATGGGGAACTGGCAGCACCACATTAAGACTCGGTATACCTGAATACCTAGGAAAACACTTCAGCTTTTGTCAAAAAACATTTTATCTTTTATTAAGTAGCCAAAAAAAAGTTAGATTTCAGTTATGTTCCATTATATTTCAAATAACATGACGTCGATTTTTTTCCAAGTTTGAAAAAAACTAATTTACACAATTTTATGTTAAGGAAAAAGAAATCTTTTTCTCTTGCTCATCTAGAAGAATGAAAACCTCAAATTGCTGCCCCACAGGGGCAGGGGTGGAGCCTGGAAGACCTCTGTTTCTCTTGCATGATTCGTCCTCTGCATGCATGCAGATTCCCTCCCCACGTAGATGATATTTCATCAGATGAATGTGACTCTGGCTTACTTACAAGTGAGAGACAGTCTGGGAACTGGCACCACATTACAGTACAGCTCCCACACAGTGCTAGAGGTCAGCTTCTGTGGCCGGTATCCTGGAGGAATATGGTGTATTACTGCAGTTCCTCTGCACAATGGAAAAGTGGTAGCCATACCTCTGTCTTCTAGAAATATGGGAATGTCTTTTTAGTTTCCAGTTATGCAGGCAGTAAATACTGTGGGGCTTGTTGGCAATGTGCTGTATTGTCTGACCACGCAACTTGCAAACAAGATGTGAGATTGTTCTGCCTTAGTGCTCTCCATTGCTGTGGTAATATAATTTAGTTATATAGAATAGAATAATGTGTACGCTTTTGCAGCATATTGCATTTTGGAGCAATTTAGATTTCTTTTATTTGTTTAAATTGCACACGTATTTCATATAATACAATACTCGTGGGAAAAACAGCTAGATGAATGTCATTTTCATTTACACGTTGGATCTGAGTTCACGCTATAAAATACGTTCTCTTTATACAGCTATTAAAAATCTTTTGAAGTGTTTGTACTTCTTTGTAAAATATATATTGTAGATCTCCTTTTGATTAGGAACAGACACCTGCAGGAATCAGGAATAACGAGTGGTTGTAGACTAGTTTGTGACTTATTAATTACTGTTGAAGGGTAAATCTTGTAAATACCTTTTGAGCAAGGCTTAATTGAACCTTCTCTTTAACCCAGATGATCAGTGTCAGCTTTTCAGTGCTGGGCAGTGACAGAGCACAGAAAGATAGAATGGTAGACATACAAATTTTCAGTCACTGATGTTACAGAAGAAAGGTTATGCTTAAATTACATATTAATTTTATTTTGCTGATGTTTTTTTTTTGCTGAAGCCATTTGTTTTGTATGTTTTTGTTGAGTTTATATGAAGTCTAAACACCTCTTTTTATTTGTCACTATTAGTCAAATAAGCAGTATTTTCCCTGGCTATCCAACATACTGTGTACCATTTTTACATATTAGCATCCACATCTCCATTAATTTGTCCTTAAGATACTGCTTAAGTGTACCTTAATGTAGTTTGTTTGCTTTAAGAACATCTAATTTTTTCCTAATTGATTAGACATTTTTACTAGAAACAATTTAAATGCATGTTTTATTAATTCGTTAATCAGACATTAGCCGTAGAATTGCCGTTGGGGAAAAAATACATACAAATATATACTTCAGAATTTTATTTCTGAATTTGGAAGGTGATTTTTATATTGAGCTTCATAATATAGACTAAACTATTAAAATTGTAATAATCAAAACACTGTGATTTCCATTGGCTTTCCTGTTATCACAGTGTAAATTAACAAGAACCTCTCAGATTCTTCACACATCAAAGTGAAACTTTTACAGTTCAGGCTCAGCCTCGACTGTCCCCGCAGGGTTATATTCTGGTCCAATAAATGGTCAAATTCTGGTCAAATCAGATAGTCAGCAAGGTTATTCGTTCTTAGGTTGTAGTGATTCGGTTCTGTAAAAATCAAAAAGGGCACGTGCTGGACAAAGAGCCAGTTTATTTTTGGAGTTTAAGAATGGGGCTTTCAGCTGTGCCAAGTGCTTATATATCATGGTTTGATGAGGGACTGGGAGGAGCTCCTTGTTTTTTTTAAGATTTCCATAAACAGCTGATAGTGCTAATTAGATCTTTTAAAGCTTCTTTGACAAGTCTAGCTAATTTAGCTGGGTGCTGTAGTACTCTTCAAAAAAAAAACACAGAGCAAGCAACATAAATTGGCGCACTAGTGAAATTCCCCAGGTTAATTCTGAAGGTCTTGAAAATTCGGCTAAGATAGATCACAGCTTAGGTTTTCACTGCATGTTATCTGCTTAATCCTTTTTTTAAGTGTATTTCAGTGTTGAGCCCAAGTACAGCATAGCTAATACCATTTAATGTCAGTGGTATGAACTAGACATTGAATAGCTCTGTGTGGGCTTTATAGTGTATAGGGATATCACATTATTAGTAATCATATCTGCTTAGGCAAAGCTTGCTCCTCCAGATGGCTGCTTTCAAGTGCAAATGAACTGGTTAGACGTGTCTAGTTTAATACATACTCAGGAATCACAAATAGCCATTGATTTTTTTTTCCCCCTCCTTCAACCAGTGTTTTCTGGTGGTATTGAGAATGGATTAAATGGTCTCCAGAGCATTTAAAAGGAACATTGATTCTTTTAATTAATTGTACACTCTGTTCAACCAGAATGCATAAGCTATTACATATTAGCACATCAAGTGAATTATATGAAGTTTGAGAGAAGGAAAAAGGCAAAGCTAATGTATATAAAGAAAACCTTGAAACTTTTTACTTTAAAATAGTAATATGCCTGATTGAAATGCATTGTAAAATTTCACATGCAATTTTTGGACGAATCTAAGACTGAAAAATGGAATTTCTACACCATTGTTTGAGCCTAATATACTTTAAGAAAACTGTATCACAGCACGGGGATGTACAATAACCCTATTGTATGCTTTCTCTTATTCAAAATGTATATATTTCTGTTTAATTCACAGGCGGCTGGAAAATACAGACAACAGGGTAGAAACTACACTGTGGAAGATGGAGATATTATCTTTTTTAAATTTAATACGCCAAATCAGCCTAAGAAGAAGTGATCTGGAAGCGTTTTTCCCCAGTAAATGAACTGTGTTTTGAGGGAAGGCTGTTCATTGTTTTAGACAGAATTAGCTGGAAGGAGTGATTGGTACCTGCCAAGGATCAGCAGTGCCTCTGCCCAGCCCCATTATCTGTGTTTGTTTTTGGCTTCGATAATACAGCTCCCCGAAAGCACAGGTCCACTAAATGTTGACAGCTTTGCTATTTAAGATTAGGACCCCACTCCAAATTGTAGAAGCATTTGAAGAACCACATTACTCTCATGATACTTCATTAATCTCCATCATGTAAGCCAAACTTGACACATTTGACAGCTGCGACAATGCAACTTGCTCCTTTCTGAATCTACAGATAATGCATGTTTTACAGTACCCCAGATGTCTACACTCAATAAAACATTTGACAAAACCAGCCTCTGTGTGTTTGGGGATGTCTGTATTGACTGACTGTGGTGTGCTGAATGTGATATGGCACCTGGTGTAAGCTGATTACAGAATTAAAAGACGAGGGTGATGGAGAAACTGGCAGCATGGGGCAGCCGTAATTGTATCTTTAAAGTGATTCTTTTATTGGATTCGAAAGGGTAGGATACTGATGTTTTTATACTAGGAGAAGGGAGGGGGGGCTGCTAGTTTCCGTTCATTGGTCAGGTAAAATAAAATGTGAATGAACCATTTTTCAAAAAGAGTTTGAGCAGTTCATTTTTAATGCACTTGAGGTTATTAAGGCTTTTTGGAAGGGGGATACAAACCACAGATTCATATTTATAGCAAACCTAGCTACTTAATGGAGAAGCTTAAATGAGCTAGAATGCTTTCATTCTAGAGGTGCTTTAGAGATTCGATCAAGGACAATGTAACTATTATTGTGCATTCTGCTGCAAGAAAACTCAATTTTCTGTCTCCCTTTATGCCATTTTTCTGTTTTTAAGAAAATGACAAAACAGGCACGCTGCATACTCTTTCAGCACTAGTATGTTATTTACTCTGAAAAAAATTAAGATATTCAACTTCCATTCACATGTTGTGTTACAGGTAAGTGCAAATTCTAGTTATAGCTGAAGGAAAAGCAGTGAATTTTGAAGATGGTCAGCTAATATTTGAAAGGCAATGGATTCCCATTTCTTCTTTAATGTTTTTAAATTAGTTTGATTTTTATAGGTACTTTAAAAAGTCCTCTTGCATTTTAAAGATACTTATCCCCTGGAAGTGTGAGCCAGTAATTCATAACACTTTACATCTGTTTTTGGCTTCAAAGGGAGTGTGTTATACATTTGTGCCAAAAAAAAAATCTTTCATATCATTCCCAGGCCACAGATTTAATTTTATTCCCCTCTCGTCACTTTATTTGTAAAGCTTACATGAAGCATTTATGCTAATGGGATTGTAGGACTGCTGTACAACTGGAAAGCAAGATTGCCGACACCACAGGAGTGAGAACACAGCACAAATCAACCCTCTCACACGAATATTTTTCAAACACAAATAACCCACTTTGAATGGAGAATAAAATGTTGCATTGATGGAGGCACAACGATTTAATAAAAATGGTCATTTTGGAGGAATGATGCTGAATGCAAGAATTTGCAGCAGACGTATGCATTTACAAAATAAAGCATGTAAATCATTTTTTGTGTGTAAAGGGTGGTGTTTAGCTTTCAGATTCTGTAGTGTCGCTCTTCGTAAAAAAAGTGGGTGCAGAGAAATGCGATTGTACCAAAGGAAAAGGTTGCTCAATGCTGACATTCATATTGACATGATGAGAAAATGTACAGTTGTCATTCTCTTGCAAAAATGTGAGAAGTCTGTGCTTATGAATGAAGAAGCATGCTGTTGTTCTTCCAAGGCCTGCTTTGTGCATTGCGAGGGTTGTGCAAAAGTCTTACACGACAGAGCATTGCCCATATTGTGCATACAAACAAGAGTTCCAATATGGCAAACATGTAATGTTATATCTGGCCACTTAGCAAACTAAGCATGAAGCGCTGTAAGTCCTTTCTCTGTAAGCACAATGGGATAGCTTTTTTTAGTGTTATCAGCATTTGCATGTGTCTTGTTAATGGAGAAATCCAGTTGAGCCTGCAGTGAATCTCCACTGTGTTTCCCAAGATTGACAGGATGTTTGAGGGAGACAAATTTTAGAAGTGCGTCAAATGTCAGCTGCAGAGATACTCGCTAAAAATGCCACATACTACAGAACACTACTTCTCAATGCCTACCTGGGATTGAATGCTGTGTGTATATTATCTGTTAAAGAAAAGACAGGATGAGGGCAAAACCTGTGAAGTGCTTTTCTCATACCTTGCTAATTTGAGGTCACTGTGGTTAACCTGGAGGTGAGGTGTGTTCACGTATGTACAGAGGCTATCGCAAATATTCAACCCCATTGGACTTTTTCACATTTTGTGTTACAAGATGTAATCCTGTTTTTAATTGGGATTTTTGTTTGCCATTGACAGACACAAAACACTATAGGATGTCAAAGTGAAAACAATTCTACAGATCCTCCTAAGTGAGATATAAAACAGAAAAAAACTCACTCCGTAAGTATTCACCCCCTTTCCTATGTCACTCCTAAACAGGCTCTGGTACAACCAATTTTTGTTTTATGTCACATTTGAATGGAGTCCACCTATATGGTGTTCTGTTCAGTTTAAATACACATGGCTTAACGGTTAATTAGTACGGCTCCTAACAAACACTACATCATGAAGATAAAGGAACATTCAAAGCAAGTCTGGGATAGGGTCATTGAAAAGCACAAAGCAGGGGAAAGGTATAAGAAAATTTTCAAGGCATTGAATATCCCCAAAGTACAGTAAAATCATTCTAAAGAAATGGAGAAAATATGGCACAGTTGTGAATCTGTAGAGCAGGGCATCTTAAAAAACTGAGGATCAGGGCAAGAAGGGCACTCGTTAGAGAGGACACCAAGAGGCCTACGACAGCTCCAAATGAATTATAGTCTTTCACGGCTGAGATGGAAGAAACTGTTCATACAATAGCAGTTGCCCTGGTGCTTCTCAACTTCATGGCTTCATGGGAGAGTGACAGAACAAAAGGCATTGTTGAAAACAAATATCAAATCTCAACTACAATTTTCTAGCAGGCATTGAGAGAGTGTGAGACCAAGTGGAAGACGGTTCTATGGTCTGATGAGACCAGAATTAACCTTTTTGGCCTCAACACTAAGGGCTATGTTTGGGTGCAAGAGTAACACTGCACATCATCTTAAGAACACCGTCCCTGCTGTGAAGCATGATGGTGGCAGCATTATACTCGGGATGCTTCGCAGCATCAGGGCCTGGAAGACTTGTGTTAATAGAAGGCAAATTGATGCAGCAAAGTACAAAGAAAGAAAACCTGCTGCAGACTTCCAACAGGACAATGACCCAAAACATGAAGCCAAAGCCACACTGGAGTAGCTTCAAAACAAAAATGGCAATGTTCTGGAGTGTCCCAGTCAAATCGAAAATCTACGTCAGGAACTGAAAATTGCTGTTCACCATCCGACGTGAGGGACCTCGAGCAATTCTGCAAAGAAAAATGGAAAAATATTGCATTGTCCAGATGTGCAAAGAGGGTAGAGACTTATCCCCCCATTAGAAGTAATTTCTGCCCAAGGTGCCTCTACAAAATATTGACTCGGGGGGGGGGGGGTGAATGCTAATGCAATCAGTATTTTTTTGTTTCATGTTTACAATTAATATGGGAGGATCTGTAGAATTTTGTCTTCACTTCACTTTGTCTTCACTTTTATGCATCTGATACACACCCGAATGTTGGCTGAAATTAAGACTGGCAGCTTAAGCACATAAATAGTAATGTATTAATAGGTTTTAGTTTTCTCCTAGTCTCCATGAAACAGATTTTTATTGTTTGCTGAAAGGGTATACTGATTGTTCGTGGGCAGAAGATGGGAGGCATCTGCTTATACTGTAGTAGTTCAGGTGGGTAGCTGTGTCAGCATGCGTAGGCTGCAAAGGAACAAGTAATAGGTTTATTCCATGCTGAAAAGAGAAGAAAGAAAACACAACGTTTCGGCCGTGGAGCCTTCTTCAGGTGTGAGGCTCCACGGCCGAAACGTTGTTTTCTTTCTTCTCTTTTCAGCATGGAATAAACCTATTACATGTTAATCTGCTTATACTGTTCACTTATTGACTCTAACATAGGTTCAAGAAAAAGGAG
This sequence comes from Atractosteus spatula, assembly GCF_055471065.1. NCBI lineage: Eukaryota > Metazoa > Chordata > Actinopteri > Semionotiformes > Lepisosteidae > Atractosteus > Atractosteus spatula. Next base: position 26,664,317 of record NC_142718.1, read on the forward strand.
ACTCCACCTGTGGGAAATCTCAATGTAAGTGTCACGAGGAAGGTAGTGTTGAATGTCTCTATCCACTTTTAACAGCCATATGTAACCTCATGCAAACACAGGTATTGAAAGGGACACACAAGGCGCGACTTCTTCTTATGCTAATTACCTTTATCAGCCAAAATGGTCTCACGTAAACAGTTATGAATTTTGTGAACACTGCAAAGCGGAAGTGCATGCTGGGAGTGGGGCGGCCCTGTTCTATGAAAGCAGCAAGGCTCTGTTGCAAAATCCAGGCCAGTCAACATTTTGCTGCCTTTGGAGCACAAACAAATCATCAGATTAAGGCTTCAGGATATATTGAGTACAGATGGATCGATTAAGGTTTCACTGGGCCAGTTCAGCAAGTCTTGAAAGGCCGCAAGGCACGAGTTATTTAAAAAAGAATACGCATCTCGTGGACTGGCCAGTGAGGGCCAGGATTTGGGATCACTGACCGATGACTATGTCCTGCAGTTGACAGGAAATATGTCATGAGTAGAGATGCTTTTTTCCTATATGGGATTTGTAAGCCCAGCACATGTGAATGCAGGCTGGTTTACCCTTTCTGAGAATTCCATGAATTCATAAGGGCCTTTGGCAGTTGGGATAATACTTTATATTACTTTTCATAGACTCCCTGATTCAAACCATGCGGTTTCCCCTGTTTGGGAGCGGTGATAGTATTGGCCAATACTGAAAACCAACATTTGAGCAATTTTTCCAATTTAATAAGTCGGGGATTTATGAGTTGTTTGCTGTGGTTTAGCTGTACTGTTTTGTTTTTATACAATGACAGTAAAGTTTTACAAACGGTAATAAAGTTATTTAGAATTTATGCAGAGGCACCCTCTCAGTCAGAATACCATGAAATCTTTTGCTCTTTAATCATCTCACAAGCAGGCCATTGTATGAGCGTCTAATACTGACGTGCTGGCTTCCAAAGAACTGGAGCAAAACAAACTCGGAAGAAAACCCACCATTTATTCTAAGAAATTGTAATATATATATATATGCTTGTGCTGGTTACACATCTGTTTAAATCTTTTTAAATACTGCCTCTGACAGATTTGTACACCATTGTACCGAGGTTTGAAATCTTTTGATTAATTTCCGTTCTGGCTGTATTATTAATGAGAGGAGGTTGCCTTATAAAAATACAGCTCTTCAATGAGCTGCTTGTCAGATGCTGTGGCATAATAATTTGGGAAACAAACGGCAATCTGTAATGCATGAATGGAACTTTGAGCATTTGTGATTGAATCTCTTCAGTGCAGGTTTTTTTCACTCATTAGTCCATACCTTTGGATGTAATGTATAGCACTGATATCGCTTCTTCCAATAATAATTGATGTGATTGAATAGTACTAACAGATCAGCCTGGGGAAGAATGTGATGCGGCTTGGTTAACTTCGACAGATTCCGATTAGGTTATCATGGCAAACTGGAGATTTTCATCATTTTAAGTTGTGGGTGATCGCAGATGACGCAAGTTTAATGGAAATCAAAGGACAACGTGACTGGTAGCTGCTATGACTTTTATCTCTGTCTCCCGGTTCGAATACTCGCTGTCAGAATCATCAGTCAGATGGTGCCATTCTGCCCAGAGGCAAAACCACAGAGGCACCAACCCACGACTGGCAGAGCATAAAGAGAACTCAATGAACTAAACACATGAAAGGCAAAACCTGCTATTATAAATCATGTAAGTCAGTGCTAACAAGAAAGAACTGAATCGTGCTTTCATAAAGCATTTTAGTATAACAGGAAAGCAAATAAATACATATAAATTACCATTATTTCGCTAAAGAAGACTGTTGTAACTTTAACGAAGGGCAAACACGCATTGCAAACATTTGTTTTATTTATGACAGAATCCAAGCTGTGCTGTGGAAATGCCAAAAGAGCTGTTTTGTGCAGTGGATTGGAAGGAACTGGGTGGTGCAGTCCTTCGCATTGCTGCCTCGCAGTGCTCCAGTCCTGGGTTCAGCTCCTAGGGAGCTGTCTATGTGGAGTTTGTATGCTCTCTCTATATTCATGTAGGTTTTCACCAGGTGCTCCGGTTTCCTCCCACAGTCCAAAGACAGGCTGGTGGGCTAATTGGCTTATGTGAAAAATGACCCTGGTGTGAGTGTGTCTCTGTCTGGCGTCTGTGTGTCTGCGCTGCAAAAGACTGGCGTGCAGTCCAGGGTGTATCCTGCCTTCTGCCCTTTGATTCATGGGGTAGGTTCTGCCCCACCACAAACCTGTATTGAAAAAAGCGGTTAGAAACTGGATGAATGGAACTGTATGTTGGCTCTTAAACTTTGAGACCTATGAGTTTTAAGAACAATGTACAAATATGCTACTGAAGACGTTTTGGGAGCTTCCACAGATTTTTCAAAACCACTACATTTGCTTAATGTCTCGAGGAGGAATTCGTGACTAGCTCACGGCTTAAGAAAATGTGCTGCAAGAGGGCAGTCGCGGTTTTGTCATATCTGCAAGATGTAAAACATTGTTTAAATGGTGTTCGCAAACCTGAATTAGGAATACTGTTGAGCAACAATATGTGCGTGTAATGTGTTATTCAGACGGTATTTACCCTGTTTAACACTGTGCGCTCCAAAAGGTCACGTGTTTGTTTTTTTCAAGACTGGCGACTGTAGCTGTTGGAACAGGAAAAGCAGAAATCCAGTGCTGTGATTTACTGCTTTCGCCTTTAGGCTAAATAAACATGCAATAGAAAATGTCATTTTTGATTCATTCCTGTAAAAACATCCTTAATGGGAGGAGTGTGTCCGTGTCTTGTTGAGACACTTGCCCCAAGCTGTTGATCGGTCCTCGGTTTTAGGGCTTTCAGTTACAGCCAACAGTGAGCAGAACGTCCGAAAATGGGGAAATGGATCTTCACGTTTAGTCAAATTCAGGAGACATTCACTAAAACCCAGCAGATAAGTGGAATTTTCACTATTGTCTTGAAAAGAGAAAAAGAAAGATTTACGCGATAGAAAAAAAAACTTACCAACATGTTGCTTCACGAATTCCCTGGGATGTTTTTGGAAACTTTAAAGTAATAATTGCACCCCATCATGCAGTCCTGATAGAGAATATAGTAGTGTTTGAAAATCAGTATCTTCTACAGTCCGAATGATTGGTTTGTGGGCAAATAATGAGACGCGCTTCCAAATTATTTACCGGTACTGTATCCTGGTGTTTTGGGGGTATATTGTCATTCCCATTTCATAAAGAACTAGACCACCAGGGGGCTCCGTGTTGTGTTTCTCTAAGAAAGCATGTCGAGACGCTTGAAATAAACGATTATTAATAGGGAACTATCTGAAGTTAAACGAAGAAAATGCCAAGCGAGGTAAAAATTAAATGTGAAAAGAAGAAAAATCAAAGTTTCGACTGTGGAACCTTATTCAGGCTTTTGAAAAAAAAAACTTCACACGTGAAATAGGCAAAATAGACAAAATGTAGTGTTTTGCTCATTTCTTTTTACTTTTCGGCTAGTAATTAACTACTCTCAATTCATTTGAAACTTGCTCTCAGACACAACTCCCTTAACATATTATTTTGTTGCTAATTCGAATACTGTTTATACGGAGATGGGAGAATTTTCAGTTTTTCTTAATCCGTGTCTATTATTATAGCATATTATCTGCCAGGTATGGGAAGACAAAAACAGCCCCCAAATCATTTATGGATAAAATTACTAAAAAATCTAAAGAAATATTTGTATTTCCAAAAATGAAAATAATATTTTAATGGATAATTTAAAAATCATTTTCTCTATCTTTTAAAAGAAATGTAAAGCTGTTAATGAAGGGCTTATGGAAATATTTTTTAAAATGAGTTTTCGAAAAGGACATAAAGGACATAAAAGTACATAATTTTTCCAGTGAAATATGAAGAATCCCTTTCCCCAGAAGTGTATTTCTTTGCCTAGTGTTTTTATCATAATGGACAAATGTAATATTTCCATTGTATTCAATTTGAACAAATTAAGGTCTCTATCAAATGTTAAACATTTTTATTAAATGGTATTATGAATTTTGGAAAGTATGTGTAGTATAAAGGCATGAGACTAACAGAGGTTATAAAGGAGTTAATAATTTAATATGCACTATTACATTTTGTATGCATTATTATACAAATCATTTTACATCCCCACATGAAAAGAAAATTTTGCATTTTCAGAATTGTGTGTCCAGATTAGTTCTACTGTTTATACATTCTAAATCAAATACACAATTATGATCTGGTTCTGAGTTTTTTTTTTTAAGTGCTTGTAAATACAATTGTATATTAGGAAATACACATACATAGTGTTTATTATTATTCCTATGTTTGCTCCCCTTGTTTAAGAAAAACATACAAACTATATAAGATTTCAATGGTCCTCGGAATGAACAAAGCACAGAAAACAACGTCTTTGTTTCATATTGACTAACAGTTTATTTAAAAAGTCTTCCTGCAGTACCTCCTGCACAGTTACTGTAGATTGTGAAAATAATAGCAGTAGTGCACAAGTGTCTTTCAGCTGCTTTCAGCTCATCATGATCTGATGCGAGTGACTGTTTCCTGTGACCTACATTTCTCACAGGTGTATTAGTTTCTCTTTTGATGCCAGTGTATCGCATGTTTTTTTATTGTTCTTCTCAAGACAGCAAACTTGTCAAGCAGAATGGAAAAGTGTCCTTTGCGTCTGTTCCAACACTGAGAAATGGCTCTACGCTGAATTTGTGTGCTTGTACAAAAATTAGAATATTTTCTTTTTGTTGACACGATCCAGTCATGATAGCACATACCAAAAACAGTCATTTAGATGCAGGCATACTAGTGCACTCACATTTTAGGTGGCCTAAATCCATGTCTCACTTATCACTTGTAAGAATAGAGAGGGAGGTGCAACATAGACAAGTCTGAGGCCATTGTTCTGTTTGTAAATAACTGCTTTGACAAGACCCAACTTCACATATCAGTAAAGCACAAACAAGCAGGTAAACAATACTTTGGTTATAACCTGTATGCAGTAAACCCAAAAGCTTTATGTTTCTAAAAGTCTATCAAGGTAATACCACACGAGAACCCTGCTCAGAAATGATATGATTCTTTAGTACATGCCTATAAGCTTGGCTAAATTAAACACTTGGCCTCTTTTACAGTCCTTTTCGGTCTGAAGTGATGTGTTTCAAAGAAGTCTAAAGAAATTCAGTGCTACCTTTAAATAGCTCTGCTGCGCTCCAGCTTCAGAAATCAAGCCTACAGAATAAAATCAATTAAAGAGTCCCATTTGAAATGATCAAGTTCTGCAGCAGTCAAATTCAAGAACTGTTTCCCGCAGTGATAAAGAAATATCAATTAAGTGTATTTGCACTGTAAGCTTTTTCCCCCCAAGTTTGATTCTATTAATTTATTATACTATAATTTTAAAGGTTTTATAGAATATTCACCCAGTAGAGATGGAATGGGGAAGAGTACTGATAAAAGGGAATAATATTTTAAAAACAAACACACAGTGGAACCTCCTTCCATCCTGAGTGCTTAGCTGTCTGTATTGTTGGTGTATGCTCTTCTTTTTTTAATTCACGGCTGTTTATGTTAATTTATACATTGGAAATGAAATATGCAACAACATAAAAAGATTAAATCCGTAAGTGAAACAACAGATCATTTGATATAAAACGTGATTAAATGTGCAGTGAATATAATGCTTTTGTGTGGTTAGCTGAACTTTTTTGAAAGGCATTCAGAGGGCATATTTTCAGGCATGCATCATACTGGTATGATTTCTTGTGTTGGTGCATTTTTAATAAATGTCTGGTTAGGATGTATTAGTCCACCAAACAAAAAAGATTATTCCTTGTTGATGTACATGTTTACAGAAATTTTTCACTTTGCCATTTTAAAATACCACATCAAGGTGAATTACAGCACAAATATGTTTGAGGTTGTTTTCTCTGAATAATAAAAAAAAATAATTGGCTTTATAGAACTTCAAGAAAGAACAAGTAGGAATGCAGAAAACTGCCAACAGAAGAAAGAATCACTCCCTGCATATGGTGGTATTTTTCAGATACTCGCAAAACTCCCTAGAGATTCGTTCAGGTCTTCAAAAATAAAGGATTGCTCTCACAGAGATGTGGTAATTAAGTTACTGAAGAAAAAAATCCTTAAGCATTAGTTGGACTTAGAAGAAAAAATCTGACCAAGTGTTCTCAGAACAGTCTTAGTTACTATTTGCTGACGAACGATACGTTTTCTCTTGTTGGCCTAAATATACTGTATTTTACTAAAACATAAAAATTCAGGCAACAGCCATCTAATCTGAAATCTTGTAGCTGAAGAATAGGATGTGGGGGAGGGAGTATTGTGAAGCCGACTTTTGACAAGACACTTTCACATATTATGGAAGTAGTAGGTACAAAATAATGCAGGCACCACTGCGAGCAACATGCACAGCATTGACTAGCATTGCTGTCAAAACACAGGTTGAAGAATGGTGATGTAACCACACTCAAGTGATTAGATTGATGGTCTCTCTCTCTCTCTTCCTTTATGTAATGTAACACTTTTTACGAGACTTTATCTTGGAATTAACCCTTTTGGAGCACACCCATCTGAGAGCAGCAGCCACTGTTTCACCAAGACTCACATACTTGATTGCATAATTACTGCAGCTGTATTCGCTCACGTGATGCAGGGGGTTTGTTTTAAAGGCTGATTATTTGTGACCCTTGCGGTTTGTCATTGTCCTGTAATTAAGAGAGAGGTGCTTTTTGCGCCCCCCTTGCTGATACTCAGATGTTTCCAGCAAATTCGGTCTGGTTCAGTCCGGTCTGCGTTTGCGTGTGTGATCTGCTGCTGAAATTAAAGATTTTACATTGAATAAAGACAAACTGGGCATCATTCTCTCCACAGTGGGTTTTCACATTTCTTTCATTCCTAACAACAGTAATACGTTGCTATTGCACTTCATACATACTTGAAATCTCTTTATATTGCTGGTGTTTCATTAAAATTCAGTCACTTTGTCAAAGTAATGGCTTTAATGAATAAATGAATGCATTTCATTTTCATTTATGGAGTCCGAGTTCTTCTAATTAATTTGGCCTTTTAGCCTCCCTCCACCTTGTACAGACTCATCGATCAATCGATCGGTCAACCAACCAACCAATCAACCAATCAATCAGTCCAGAACCCTTCAGGTAGAAACTGATGTTTAAGTGTATATGTGTGACTCCGGTCTTGCTGAACAGAAACCTGCTTGTGGACAGTATAGCAATAGTAAACCATATGGGCACAGAGCAGAGGAATACAAAAAACCCCAGTGGGAGAAAATAAACATCTGGGTGTCCTAGGCCTGACGGTTGCCTCCATCCTGGCAAGGAATCAGTGGTACATTTATTATAATAAATCATGCGCAATCTGATTTGGATCATACTGTTCTGGGTCTGTCTTCAGGGTTATCAGAGTGAAGTAGCCGAGGTTTTTTGGGTCTGCAATCTTGGATCTAGGATATCTGATCAGTTGCTGTCAATCGCTGGTACTTGCACAAGAAAGAAAGGTACTGTATTCACAGCCCTCAGTGGCGAAAATGTCGATAGCACCGATGATGCCCCTGGATGCTTCACATCCACTGATGGCTCAGATAAGAAAGACTAAGGTCTACTAGGCCTGATTTGTACTCTGAATTGATGACTTTACTGTTTAAACTGCTCAGGAACACTGCAACACTCAGGAACAGCGCACAACCTCTGACTAATGTGGATTTACACAATACTCAATAATACACAGGGTAAATACAAAACAGAAAAACCAATACACAAGTAAAGTGAAAACATATGTGAGGCATAGAGTGAGGCAGGAATTGCACGGCCTCGGCAGTTTTACACTGTATTTTTAATCCTGAAACTGTTTTTCAGGCAGAAACAGATGTTAAAGTGTATATTTGTGACCCCAGTCTTGTTGAAACAGAAACGTGCTTGTTTTGTATTTCCTAGCTGCCCTGTACTATTTTTACTTTGATGTATCTAAGATCTCCAGCACCAGAAACTACCACGCGTTTGCCATGTTTCATGCTACAGACACTCATCTTCAGTTTTGTCTGGTGCATTATTGCCATACCATAATTCATCATCTGGGCCCAAGAAGAAATCTGGTGAAATTACTTTGCTGAATGCTTACAGCTTACTGCTGAGGAGGCAAAAATGTACAGTATATTTTCTCATTGCTCACAGCAGTAACAAAGGGCTTATCTCTGGTATTTAGCTACAGAACTTCTGCCATTATATTTATACTGTTTAGGCTGCCCCCTGAGCAGTATACACAGACTCTGCCTGAATGACTGTTAGAACACATGGGGCCCAAAACAAGTTTTGTTTTAAAAGCACGTAAAAAGCTAGAGGACGTCTTTGCTAAAAGCAAACAAGGACCAGTTTTTATTCCTCTCGCTTCAATGGATTTAAAGGCATGCATGGTGAGAAATAAGAAAACAAAGCACCGCTTCAGTGATCGCTCTAGCTACACCAATCCTCTGAGAAGAGACACTTCTCAAGTCGCTAACTGCAGCAGCGCAGCAGCCATCCGAAACCGTTAGAACTTGACTTGCCATTTTGCAGCTTCAGACGTTTGTTCAACCTTCCCTATAAACTCTCAGTGATAAACTGTCGTCGGCAGGCAGGCTAGACCCAGGCTGTGGGTATTTGTTTCGTTTTTTGGGGGGCTATCCCTGCTTTCCAGCTTCTGATTCCAGAACGAATTTGACATTGAACTAGGAGAGATCCAGTACACCTTTCCTTCTCTGTGGCTCTTTCCCTATAATACTGGAGGAAATACCCTCAGAAAAACTTGACATCCCCTGCAGGGCCTAACCTTCGGCCTCTTCCACATTGATCTCTGGCTTAGTCTTTGTCCTTGTTCCTGGCCCTTCGTTCACATGTCATTGAGACACATTAAATATTCTGCCCACATTCCTCCCCACTGCACCATTTTGTAGCATCCCTCTGAGGCCCCATTTATCATGTCCTACAAGGTGTCTCCTGTGTGGCAGTTTTGCTCCACAGGGTCACTTCTTCCTTAGAACAGTCTTTATGAGCAAAACTGTCAATATGTTAATGCAACACAACCCCTTCAGAACCTTTGCTTATACAACCAACAGCAGCTACGTTCAGTCTGCCAGAAGAAATGGAAGCATTATCTCAATTTTCTTTGCTTATTACTGTACAATGATTTCTGATTAGAGTGTAACATGCACTATTCAAGCACAATACTAATATTATCCATGCACATTGCTCCTAAATTATGTAGATGATATGAATTTGCCAGTAATACATGATACAGACATGAAGTAAACTGACAATGACAGGCTAATTTTGCCCTTTTGATCTTGAGATAATGTATTTTTGATGAAAACCCAAATAAAAGGTGGAGCTAAGTTACTGGAATCTCATTTCCATCTCTACTGTAATGTGACAGCATTTACTGATAAGAGGGAAGTTTCAAAACAGACTGATAGAAAGTAGCTTTTTTTGGGTGTTGGAAGAAATGTTCAGGATGCTGTATTTATTTTTGTAAAGAACATTCAACATTCTTCAAACCTTTGACTTTTGCTTAACTAATTTACCTAATTTGTCTAGACATTTTATATCAACATAAAGATTGCTGTTTATTTCCTCAAGTTATTTGACAGTCCAGGGCATACTGACAGAACAGAAGGAAGAGGAAGACTTTGCTGTCCACAGGGTTTACTCTTTGTGAAACGATTAACATTGTTATACCCAATGGTATCCATCAAGCACCTTTCATGAAAAACACACAGTATTTCTGTGAGGCAATACCATACACGCACAGGCCATGTTTACTGCTGAACATCATAATAAATGAAAAAAAAGCACCTGGATTTGAAGTAGGAGCTGATGTCAACCTGCCCTTGTTGGTGCGATTGTTTCTAACTGAACTCAAGAAATGGAGAGTACAGCTTACACTTGGGAATGCAGAATTCCGTGGTCTGGCAGTGTGACAGTGTCTTTTCTTCACACAAATCACACAGAAATAATGCCAGCCACATCCTCCAGATTCCTTTTTTAGATTGAGTGCATTTGTACAGTTTGGGATTTTTTTTTCATTGCCCTGACTCCATGACTTCTTTCATATTTTAAGTGTCCAACAATGGTTAGAGATCTGTTGATCTTGCATATATGCTAGATACAGCCATATCCATATAGAAACCAACATTGCCTGTGTAGCGTTGTCAGAAGAGCCTTGCCTTTGGGATTATTCAAGACATCTCGGTTTTACAAATTCAAAAAAACTTATCAAACCTCCTCCTATGTTAGCGTAGACAGTCACTTGATGTAAAAGACATCTGCCATCTTTCTTGCAATAAAAGTCAATACACAGTGTTCTCTGCTGGTGCAATTATTGGAATTGAATCAATCGATAGCACCACTACATTCTGGCATACAGTGTTTCTGCTCTGCTTCTCAAATGGTTGAGTTCTCTGTGGTGTGTGCAGTGGGCTGCCACCTAATACATTTGGGGAAATGATACACGCTTGCACTGTGTAGATTTGCAGTTCTTTAAATTCCCAATCTCATGCACAAAGCTCTCAAACACTACTTTTCTTAACTGAGATCTCTTTTGTTAGTGAAGACTGGAGATGAGATATTTGTCCTTTTTTCCAGCCTCATAAAAGGTTGTGGAAATTAGACTTTTTTTCCCCCAGTTTCTTTGTAGAAAGAACTGTGGATGAGTTGCCCTGACGTATGCATTTAGACACAGCGAAACAGATTTTCTAAGGCCTTCCTCCCAACCCCGATTTCACCTGCCACCAGGATTGACAGGAAGGTGATTAGAAGTATCTATCATTTGTTTCCACGAGCCCCTGAGCACAAGGGAAGTGCTTTGTAGTCCGACTCTAATGGTCAGAGTCTGAATTGCCGGTTGATGAAATCACTCTGTTCCCATCACAATATCAGAGGAAATGACACAGCATGAAGGATGCTCAGTAGTGCTTGTTTTGAATCTTGGGGTTTGTTAAAAAGAGGTCTGTTTTTCCAAAGAACATCAGTTCCTCGTAGTTTACTTTAAAGGAATGCATACTGTATGTGCATGGGAACTCATCCTGTGTACATACAGAAATATATAAGGACATATAACAATATGTAAATCAATACCAGATGCCCCATAGTCTTTGTTGGAAAAAAATTAAATTTACGCCCTGCTGATGGGAATTGTGGCCGAGACAATATGTCCACATAGTAACTTGAAATAAGACTCCCTGTCGGTAACAGATAAAAACAGGGCATTTGCGTCTAAGGTTTCCACTAAATGGAGATGCAGGCATGATTTTTTTCAATTTATCTGTTATTCCTGCATATTTGCAATGTGGGAAGACACAAGATAATTGCAATACTATGCACAATTTCCCACATCTTGCCTACTACAATAGAAGAAACTGAAAAACAATTGCAAGTGTCACTCCAATAATGCCAAATACATGTAAATATGTCAAACTTTCTGTTTATGAACAAAAAAAGCTTGTTGTAGGGAATATTGGTGATGTTGAAATGCAGAACTGCTTATTTGGTTTGTCATTTTTAAGCAACCCGATCTACCAATGAGGTCTTGGAGAAAGCCATTCAGGATACCAACTAGCCACTGAATATCATCAACAGACCTGTTGATTAACTCCAACACAGTGTTTTGTATAATCCTGCAGCTGAATTAAGGCACATGTTTCCACTCAGTACAACTCCAAATGTATAGTGTATTACATGCAGGATACTTGAGGCAAATTGGGTTGTATATTTTTATAGTTTTTATAGTGAAGTATGGCGTTGTATACCATTGGGTTCATTTAGATCAAGGTCCGCTTATTAAAATGAAATGAGGTATTTTCCACACTAACATACAGTAGCTGTATATAGATGCTTGAGGGCTCAGTTACCCTTTGATAATATAAAAGCGGTTGTGGCTAGAGTGAAGATGTGTTGATGAAATATCTGCTAATTAGCATTTGCTGGGGATCAGGATTTTCATGAATATTGTGTGAATTTATTGAATGGCACATGCTCTTGATATGCAGTTTAACCTTCAATGCAAAACAAAGAAAAGAGACTTTGAGAACAATTGATGGCACTACATCCTCCATGCAAAGATTGTGAAATGTCACTTCCAAGTTTGTTCATGAGCACATTTTTTAGGCTGTCTCACTTCCTGTGTATTTATATATGTTCAGGACGTAGTGAAAACAGTTTGAAACAGTTAAGATCACTTTATTGGCCATATACAATTTCTTGTATTAGGAATTTGTCTTTTCACATACCCCATTTTGCTCTCCATGAAACACACAGACAGGGAGAGAAGCTTGGGGTCAGATCGCAGGGTCAGCCATTTATACAGTGCCCCTGGAGCAGTTGGGGTTAAGGGCCTTGCTCAGGAGCCCACCGGAGTAGGATTCCTCTGCCAGCTACGTGATACGGGCCAGCAACCTTCCAGCCACAGGCGCAGATCCTTAGCCACAGAGCCACCGCACCGCCTGATGAACACCTCAAACCTATTCCATACATATAGAAATGCCAATTATGTTATACCAACACAAAACTGGCAGAGCACATACAAAGACAAACATTTTTTTAACAAGTCTGAATCCCAAGTGCAAATTGTTTGGCTGCACACAGTTGTAGGTAGATTCCTCAGACACGTCCATCTTTAAGACTCGTCTTTTAACACATCGTGAGCAACACAAGCCTGTACTGGAAGTTCAGCTCCGATTGGAGATGAGGCACATACCCGAGCAGCAGAACCCCATGCCTGCAAAAGAGGCGGGGGGGGGGGGGGGGGCACTGTGTCGCTGAGAGCCGAGAGAGAACCCATGCTGACTAATCTCACATACCACCTTTAGTCATGCTCACTCAATTGTGCGCCATCTTTTGGGGAGTCACTCAGGAAGCAACCACATCCCACAAGTGTGAGGCTGATCTTCCTGTTAGAGCTCCGTCCCGGACAATGTTGTCCTACAGCTCCTGCAGAGTTCTGCTGTTGCCTAGACAGTATCTCACATCGGTTCAATGCGTTCAGAATCAGATCTCAGCGTGAATCCTCATTTTTCCTGTTCGGGATAAGCTGTAAGAAATGGCTGATCCTTCTGTGATGGGTCACAGAATCAGTCCAAATAAAGTTTAGGCCAAATGTCCTATTCCATGGTATCACAGTCTAATGGACAAGGGTGCCAACCTGGATATCATAAAGTCTGTTTCCTCATGCAGCACTTAATGTGTTCCTCTACATGATTTGGGAGTACACATTCACCAAACTGTCATCACACCCCTGATGTGCTGGCTACTACGGTCAAAACCGAAATCATAGTATTTGTCAGATTTGCCAGTGAAGTCTACTGTTGTCCATTGGTGGTGGGGATACTATTGATGATGTCTTGTTGTTAACAGAAGCCCTTATGCAAGTGAACTTACACTTGCATAGATCAATATCATAAACGTATATATAAAACAGACACCATAATAATGCAACACTTGATATAATAATGCAAAATACTTTAAAACTATTTACCATGCAGGAAGAGATAAGTGCATGTATTTGGCAGTGGAGTAATAACAACACGTGAATTAGGGGGGTAATTCAACACAGTGCAATATAGTAATATGGTACAGTATATTACTACAGAGCGTAAACAGTGTGTAGGGCTACAGACGGCAAGTGTGGTATGGCCTTATCACACTTATTTTGAAACTGGATTAATATGGGGAGATCCAGTATCAGGTGTAAAGGTAAAAGCACATATGATCTGGACATCCACCTTCTAACTGCTTCTTCTAATTCAGGGTCGTGGGGGAGTCAGAGCCTATCCCAGAAAGCAATGGGTGCAATACAGGGTACTTATGTGAAGTCAAAAAAAGAAGAGGACACAAATATGTGGTTAAAAGAAAGAGTAATGCCTAGACAGCATTTTTTTTAAATAAAGAGTAAGCCTAGTTTTCTCCATTAAAAAAGAAAGGCTTTTCATGTAATCTGCCTGGAATGTTTTGCTTTTTTAATCAGATAAAGAACCAGTATGGATTCCACTTGCCAGCGTATACATATCTGAATTGTTTAACCATTAGTTTCAATTTTCTTTCGCACACAACCGTTTCTGTTTGTATGTAAATTAAACTGGCAGCTATGATATTCTGAGTGTCGCCACACCACATATGTTTGGCAGTTAAAACGAAACTACTGTTCAGATAATATTTGGTTAGTAAGCTTAAGTGAGTTTGCTAGAATGAGCACTGAAAAGAATTATTATACGTTATTTTGAGTAGCCTGGAATAACTGTATATTACTGTCAGGTTCTCTGAACTTCTGTTTCTCTGTGGTAGAGGTTTTGTTGATGGGTGGAACATACATTGCACGTGGAATTTGGGAGGACTGTAAGGCATTATTTACTGAACTAAAACACTGTGACTTCGTGTATTTAACATATCCAGCTTCAAAGGAATTTTTTCAAAATAGTTGGCAAAGGGATACACAGTAATATAACTTCCAGTTTGTGCTATACATTTAACATAAGCGGACAGCCTGTATCGTTCGGTGAGTAAGCTCTATCCTTATGACTCCAAAGAACTGTGGCAGCTTCGCAGAGCTCATATGTGGTGTGCAAGACGTCCATAAACCACTTTCTTATAGCGTGATTTCGTGATCTTACATAGCTGAATTGAACCCTAAAGTATTACAATTTTTCACATTTTACGCTTCAGTTATCCTGTTTACATATTATTTTTAGGATATGTGCATTTTAGAAAGCAATTTGCTGTCACCGGGTAAACCAGTTCGGCACAGCTTTCTTATTTTAAAGAATCGTTAGCAAAATATTAGAACAAAAATAATTCAATGTTGAAAACTATAGTTTAAACTGTAGCCCAGTTAAAATAGACGAATTCACCTAATCTTTTCTCACAGACGTTCAAGTGTGAGTTTAGAAACAAACGCCTCGTTTCTATTTTGTAACAATAACACTATCACTGTACAGTAGTTAGGCTCTATAAAAAGCGAAAACGTAAACATTCGGCATTCCGTGACAATATAACAACTTTAATGGCCGATTCGTTCTTTGAACAACTTCCTGGCATTTGCCTACAGCTCCATGAATAACAAACAGGAAACACTCGGGCCACAAAAAATGAGCGACGGACCCTCTGTCTACTGCCAACCAAGGAAACCATCCCGAGCAACCAATCACTTTAAAGAAGAAAGGCGGAACTTCCTGTGCGTGACGCAAACTTTACCGTCAAGCCTGGAAGCCCCACCTTTTGTGTTTCCCGCACCGTCAATCAAAATAGAAAAAAAATCGACTCGAATCACCGATCGCAGCCCGCCTTTGATTAAAATAATCATGTTTGGCGTTTAAATAAATCGAGAATCTCACGATTTAAACCATTTACGCTATGACTGGTACGTAACATTTAAACTGATTCAAGCACACCATCACCGGTGAGTTTGTGTAACCCTTAAGTCTTTAATCTTTTTTCAGCAGCGGCACAAGCCAGCAGTTGCGATTTAAACGCTAAAGTTAAAGCTTTAAAGAATTTGCATCGAAATCCTAACAGAAACGATCCTGTCGGGAGTCAATCTGGGAGTTTTGTGCGTCCGTGTGGAGTTTGGATGCTGTTTAGTGTGGTTTTGGCGAGCGGAAAGTGGAGAGGAATGATTTGTTTTGCTCTGTTTCCCTCTTCTCTGTGCCTTTCTGTAGCCCCTGAAAAGCCAGTGAAACAAGAGGAAATGGCTGCCTTAGACGTGGACAGCAGTCAGAGCGACTATCTGCAGCACGGCGGCGGCGGAGGGAACCAGGTAATTTTTTCTCCTAGCTGCCCCTCGCTTGCTCTTCTGCCAGGTTTGTTGTAAATGCATGGTGTTTTTTGTGAAGTTCACACGTTTTAAAATTTGATGTTGTAAAAAAAAGTCGTACTTCCTGTGTAGCTCCGGACTAACGGCCACCCACTTTCTTCTTTTTAAACCCGCCCATTGTGGGTAGGACACTCAGCCGTCACCGCTCGCTCTGCTGGCAGCTACCTGCAGCAAGATCGGGTCGCCATCGCCAGAGGAGGATGGCTGTGCTGTCGCTGGCGTGGTAAGTCACCCCCGCTGCTAGAACCGTAGCCGAACCGAAACCAGCAGCCCGCCCTGTGCAAATGCACTGCAGCGTGGACTGTAAACACAAAAACAGCCACGGCCGGCAGAGCGCTAAGTCAGCCCCAGTGCTGAAGCAAACCCGGTGTTCAGAGTAACATCCAACCATGCATTATGATCACGACACGCTGATCCTTGACAAATAAAGCGACGAGCTGAGGTTTGAAATTAAAAGCAATGTGTAATGGCCGTGGGTTCAAAGTGCCTGTTGGTGTCCGGATGCTTCTTTTTTTCCCCCCTCTTTCAAAAGATGAATTTAATTCCTCCAATTATTCATCGATCAGTGGGTGATAAGGTCTGTTAAATCGCTTGTTAAGCAGTGTAAAAGAAACGTTTTTTTTTAAATGTGCCTGTTATTACTGACGCGATTTAATTATGTTTGAAAAGGCTGCCAGCCTTTCGTTTTCTCTACCCCCTTACACTTATTCGTCTTTTTTTGTGACACTACACCATTTCAGATCAGTTACATTTCTCGATTATGCCTACTATGTACAATATATAAACCTGCCTTCAGCTTATTAGAAAAATCTTGGCTTGCCTTCGTTTCTAATGGTACCACAGACTTGAACGTGCTCTGCAGGGTATCGATAGGTGTGAGCTGAAGCCTTGTGCCAAAGAGAACCAGTACCACAATAATTTCACTCCTGCAGTGAAAGAGCAGAAGAAATCTATATTTTCACCCAGATCTTTTTCAAATAAGCTACACTCCTTTAATAAATCAGTGATATCTTACAAATCCCCTCAAGCTGTCGACTTTCCCATAAAAAGTGTAGCCTTTTATCTTATCGCTGGCGGCTTATTGATTTCCACTTAGTAACACATTTAGTAAAATGCTAGTGTAAAAATGACTTTCATTTGGCCAAGTGCTTTTTGCTCAACGGTTCACAAAAAAAACAACAACTGATGCATTTACTAGGAATTTCTGGCAGAAAATTAACTCCGGTCACCTTTTTTTTGTCTGTGTTTTAGCCTGCAGATCTCACTTCCATACAGTTGACAGGGACAGCTAATAGATGGGAAGTCTTGGCACCTACAGCAACGATAAAGGAGGAACCAGGCTTAGTCCAGATTCCGAATACAGGGATAGTAACATCAAACGGACAGTATGTTCTTCCAATTCAGAATCTGCAAAACCAACAGATTTTTGTAACTTCAGGAACAGACACCTCTGCCAGCGCAGTGCCTAATATACAGTACCAGGTGATTCCACAGATTCAGACTGCAGATGGCCAGCAGGTACAGCTGGGCTTTTCAACTTCTGCGGTAGATGGGGCAACTCTGGGCCAGGATGCCACAGGGCAGATCCAGATCATGCCTGATGGGAATCAAAGCATAACCGTTGCCGGGACATCTTCTGCAGACATCCTTACTAACAGCCAGAACCTCATATCACAGGCTGGGCACGTTCATCATCCTGGTGGGCCTGTCCAGATTCAAGGAGTTTCTCTCGGCAGCTCCACCTATAACAGCCAGGGTCAGGTTGTTACTAATGTGCCTGTGGGGTTGCCTGGAAATATTACTTTTGTACCGATCAACAGTGTTGATCTGGACTCCCTAGGGCTTTCAGGTGCTGCTCAGGCCATAGCTACGGGGGTGACCTCTGACGGCCAGTTGATCATGACTGGCCAAGCTATGGACAACTCGGACAGCTCCGAAAAGACTGGTGAGCACCTTTCCCAAACACTATCTGCAAACAATTCCAACACTAACCAAGACATGTACGTGCCAACCACCTCCTCCTCCCAGCTGCACGAAACGATAGACGGTACAGGTGTGCTTCATCAAGCTACGTCCTCCTCCTCGGCCAGCGAGCAGGTGGATCCCTCCAGCCTTCAGGAAAACTACATCCAGACGGCTCTGTCGGACCAGAACCAGGTGCAGAATATCCAGGTCTCCACGGCGCAGCCCATCATCCAGCTGCAGCAGGTCCAGGCGCAGAGCACCAGTGAAGCCCAGGTCATCCAGGGACTCTCCCAGCAGCAGGTTCAGGCCACAGGGCAGACCATTTCTCCTCAAGCCCTGCAGAACTTGCAGCTGCTCAATCCAGGGACTTTTTTGATACAGGCCCAGACGGTGACCCCCTCTGGGCAGATCCAGTGGCAGACTTTCCAGGTGCAGGGAGTTCAGAACTTGCAGAACCTCCAGCTGCCCAACGCACCTGCCCAGCAGATCACCCTGGCCCCTGTGCAGACCCTCTCTCTGGGCCAAGGAGGGACCCTGGGGTCCACCCCTGTTAGCATCAGTACCAGCCAGATCCCCAACCTGCAGACAGTGACCGTCAACTCTATAACCTCGCCTGGAATACAGTTCCAGCAGCCAGAGGACACCAGCAGTCCTGCGGGTAAGTCTGGCCGTTTTCTTTCAGTTACCTAGCGGCCCTTGTACTTTTTACCTCTCAGGTCTGTTATTTTGAACAGCCGCGTAGTTGTTAAGACATTTTGCAGTGGCACATTTAGTCTGGGTTTTTAACTGTTAAAATTTAAAGTCCTCTTTGCTTAGCAATGTGAAACTTCATATTTTGAGAAAGCAGGTCTTGCGCGATGACATATTTGAACAAATTTGTCATGTTTGTGTCTTTACACACCTATCTAGATTGTGACTTGCCAGTAGAACTATTCCCTGTTATTATTCCTGATTTTTCTAGTTTCTTAACGCACAAGTGTTTTCATAAATATTTAGTCACCTTTTGGTACACCAGGACTTCAGTGGTTTAACCAAACCCTGTGCCAGTTTGTACCCTTCTTTTCTACAATGCAGCTTCCCACTTCTCTGATAAGAGTTTGTTTCAGGCTCAAAGTAAACCGAGACACTACCAATGTGTGTAACCTGCGATGTATTGTCCATTTACATTAGCAATGGAAGTAGTATCACTCATAATGATATTCAGTTGATTAAAATAAAGTAAAAAACTAAGGAGAGATACTGGTGAGTAATGGATGCTTGATGGCATTATCTCCCAGTGTGTCCAGATCCAGATCTGCACAGAAGGAAGAAAAGCTTTGAACTTTAGACCGACTCTGGGCAGTTCATTGTGGGAAAGAATCATTGTAGTGTTTCTTTAAGTCAGATTAGCACTTGCCTGGAGCGTGTTTATGTTAGCCACATGTAAGTGTTTCAGATGAGAAGACTGATATTTGAATAGGTCAGGATGATTCTGGGCAAACTTGTCAAACAAGCTGAGACAGAAAAATACCACACAGTGCAAATCAATCATGTCTTATGTGGTCAGTTTCTACAGTGCCTCTTCATATATCATGTGCATTGTGATGTTATTGAATTTCAGGAGCTCACATCCATTTTATGACAAATTTGGATACATCTTCCTGACCGTTGTTTCTACAAGAGGATTTTGACGCATCTTTGCTGAGAATTTGCCCTAACTATAGTATAATTTGTACCTGGTCGTTTTGACAGACGCAGTTAAAGACTACCTCCATACAAGCATTTTATACCCATAGGTTTTCAGTTATGTTTTATGCACAGCTGCATAGCTTTTAAGATCTTTTAAAAAAGTTTCAGGGTAGGTGGACACCATTCTTTCCAGAGGTCAGTACTGTATCAGATCACATTAGAAAGTCTGTCTTTGTTGGGCAACATACTTTTTGAATGCCTTTAGTGCATCAATGCATCTTACATGTCACAGGCAAGGTTGTAACATCATCATGTTTTAAGCTTTTGAAGGATTGGAATACATTCCAGACAGAAATTCGAATATAGAGATTTGCATACTTTATCTTTTTGTATTGGAGAGAAGTCCTTTTTTTTTTAGAGGAATTCCTCTAATTTGGAATTAAACTAACTTGCATTTCAAACGGAGCAAAAAGTAATCACTTGTTTCAATTTTGTCTCAGGACAGAATGAAAAAAAATACATTTGATTTTTAGTTTGCCAGAATCTTCTGGATGGTTCAGGCTGGAATGGTGGGGCGCTGTTCATTGTTCTGAATGTTGGTGTTCTGTATTCTTTGGTGATGTGTCAGCAGAACTTATTTTTGCTTCTGTAACACCTGTTTTCTAACATCTTGTGCATCATGTATTCAGTGCAGTGCTGTGCTGCAGCACTGCCAGCCCTGTAGAAGCTTTCCCACAGTGCTGTGGGTCAGTAGGATGTTTTGGGTGTAATGTAGATGCGCTTGTGATTCTTTGGTGGGATCTTTAAGCCAACTGCTTTGCTCTGTCTTCCTACTGTAAATTCTAACTTCAGTGTCTCAGGTATTTCACTTAGAATTTGACTTAAATGGTTCTATTACAATACAATGTTTTAGTTAAGGTCCCATTTTCCATAAAAGCAGTACAAGCACAATCTAAATAATACATATCTGTGATAGCTTGTATATACAGTGCACTCCATAACTATTTCCCCCTGCGAAGTCTGGATCTTTTAATGCCACTTGAGCTTAAAATTACTTTCAAATGCGACCTCAAAAATGTCACAACCTAGACTAGTCCAAAGTCGGAGCTAAAATGTGCTGATGTGAAAATTTCTAGTTTACCCATTTGCATGTGTAAAATGATTCAAGTATAGAAATGAGATGTTTAAAGAAAAGAAGGTGTTCCTCAGCGTTTAACCCCCTTGTTACCAGAACCTTAAATCAGTTCTGGAGTAGAAGAACAGTTTGAAAGTTCACCAAATTAGTGATCCAAGTTCATGTATCAATGAGACAAATCAACCGTGAAGATGAGGAGCTTCTGAAACACCAGTGCTGAAGTAGTAGAGTGGAACAGATCAGGAGGAGGTTATTTATGCCATCAAGTTTGTGAAAGCGGCGTCACGTCAGCAGGGAATGAGTGGCGAGGAGTATCTAGAACTGAGCAAAGCCCAGGCCAGGCCTAGTGGAGTTGCTCCTCAAATCACCCAAAAGTCAAAAACCAGGTGCCAAATGTACACAACACCGAAACAAGCATACAAGGCAAAAGGCAAAGCCAGTTGGGTAGTTTGTCAAGAAGAGAGTTAATTTCCTTGAAAGGCCAAGTCAAAAACCTGCCATTCAGCCTCTTTTGCATGTAACGGTGCTCAATGTGATCATTTAGTTTTGAATAAGTGCAGTTCATTTGGAAATGTATGTAGTGTCTTGCTAGGGTTCTGAACCTTGTTATATTTCCACATTTTGTTGCTTTAACGCTAGGGGTCATAAATTGTGCTATAGGGATACTTCTCCTCAGCAGGGACTAGAAGGCTTGTTTGGATTGAAGGAAAAATGGATGGAGCAGAGTGTAGGCAATGCTAGAGAAACACCTGTCACAGGATAACTTCAGCCTGTAAGCGATCTCCGAGCATTTTGCGAGAACTCGAGCAAAAATGGGTAAAAATCACACCGAGCCGGTGGGCTGAGTTGGTACGCACTTCCAAAAGAAGACTAGCGGCTGTAATTGCTGCCAAAGGTGCTTGTACCAAGTATTATGTTCTCAGGTCTGAATCCTTATGCAATCAAACTATTTCAGTGTTTTTACTGAAATTTACTGTAACTATCTTTCCGTTCCAAGTCTTTAGATTGATCATTGAGGTTCTGAATCAAATATTAATATTTTTGCGAGGCACGGGGTATTTGTAACGCGTCTGAATATGAAATTATTGTTCAGGGACAGAATGTCTTTGCAAAGCACAGTACGTATGATTAGTTTCTAGCATCCTGAGTGATTCTTTTTATGGTGGACACAAGTCTGCGTGCCTTTAGGATTTTCTATTTAAATGTGATCTTAAAGGTTGTAAAGGGAAAAAGTCAGAGCTATAGCCTAGTGGGGACGGCGTGACCGTCGTGAACAGGAGATCTTTTTGCCTTCTCAGATATCCAGATCAAGGAGGAGCCGGACTCGGAGGAGTGGCAGCTGGGCAGCGACTCCACCCTGAACACCAGCGACCTGTCTCACTTGCGGGTCCGGCTGGTGGATGAGGAGACGGACCAGCAGAACCAGGAGGGCAAGCGGCTCAGACGGGTCGCCTGCACCTGCCCCAACTGCAAGGAGGCGGGCGGGAGGTGAGCTGCTTCCACGTTGCTTTCCAGAGTGAGAAACAAAATGGCAGAAACCGGAACGGTAGCTCTCCTGGAGAGGACAGAAGCAGGGGACATGGTTTCCAGCTTGGTGAAGTGGCAGGAGGAACTGGGGGAACTGCAGTGCCAGTTTCTGAGACTGGCTATTAATCCTGGTAACAAAATAAATTAATTGACGGTTTTGCAAAATTTTCCAAATTCCGAATTTACAAAATCGTGAACTTTGTGGAAGTGCTGTATGGTTGCCATGTTGCTGCAAGCTGCTGGTCTCGCCAAAGGCGAGAGTGAGAGTTTGCACGAATTGTGACATGAAGAGGCCCTTCCTGCTCACTAGTCACTGTAATGACTAATGTAATGCGATGTACAAGTACGAATGCGATTTCACCGCAGAAATGTTCCATTTTGATCTGCATGCAGAGTTCATAAGAAAGCAGTATTTGTTGGCAAAACCTTCTTGAAGTCGAGATTTTTCTATTGTGTTAAGAGAGATGTATTCACAAGTCTGTTTGTTTACAATGTAATAAGGCTGTGTCACGTCACTGGAAGTTTTGCTGACTCATTTTGAATCATAGACAATGACTGCAATATAAGCTGCACATACCTGGACATTTTGTGTATATTGTAAACTGGAGGTTTTACATATTACTGTGCCCATTTTACTTTCATTGTGGTTTGAAATACACTTATCGATGCCAATTTTTTCTAACCCCGGAATACAAAAATAGCGTTGCAGCTCCCCTTTAATAGAAAATAAAACTAGCAACTGGCAGCCAAGTTCTGAAAAGAAAATCATACCTTTTGTTCTATGGAAATACACCACTGAATAATGTGCTGTCTGTTGACAAAATGGCAACATTAGCCATAAATTTGGGACTTTTTAGTCAATAAAATTATGAAAAGGCCCACAGTGGAGATGTATTAGGTGTAATAAGGAGGAGGTCCAGCGTTCTGAGAGAGTGAAAGGGTTGAGGGGCGATGCCGAACATGGGCAGAAACGCAGTCTGTTTTGTTTGTCGCAGACTGGCAGATCCAGAGGGCATCAAAGAGCACGGCAGGATAAAAGAGAGGATGAGTGCGAGGAGAAAGAGGAGAGAGAGGCTGGATTAGTGCTGACAAGAATGGGAGGAAAGGAGGATACAGATGGTAAAGTTAGTCAGTGGAGAGGAGGAGAAGCTGAGTCCTACTGTGAATGTACACTCGCAGGTTTAGAAACGGTTTCTGCAGGATCGCCATCTTAACATTCAGTTATATTGGTTATTAAAGATTGAGCAATGAACATATGTTGAACCACGTGATATAATGGAACAACACTTTTTTGTAGAAATTTGCTGTTTATGGCTAGTGTTGTGGGCAGCAGTATTTCAGAATGAAATTTTTATCTTCTACAAAGATGCTCTTTACAAAGCCTTCTTGTATGTGGTTTTGTACATTGTGATCGACATAATAAATAAAGGCTTATGAACGACGTGCACAGTCTTTCAGGTTCGTAAGAAAAGTAAAATCAGATCAGGAAGACTAAAGAGCCCTGGATTGTAACACCTCAAAATCCTTCTGTGTCGGTGGTGAACTTTGACTAAAATATCAATGGTTAAGCATGCTGAGGTAATTTGCTCTTGGCGGTGTTTTAGCACAATCCAATTTCTTGAAGAATGGGTGAATACAACGGTATTGGACAGATTCAAAAGAGGTGTACCTTACGTGACCGTTGTGATGGGTTGTGTCATTGTGTGTTGGTCTTCCTGTCTTTCAGAGGTTCTAGTTTGGGGAAAAAGAAGCAGCACATCTGCCACATTCCTGGCTGTGGAAAGGTTTATGGGAAGACATCGCACCTGAGAGCCCATCTGCGCTGGCATTCCGGCGAGAGGCCCTTTGTGTGTACTTGGATGTTCTGCGGGAAAAGGTTCACACGCAGCGACGAGCTACAGCGGCACAGAAGAACGCACACAGGTAAACCCTTACTGGTAAATCAGATAGTAAAACCATGAGTGTAAGAGGATTCATAGTACATTACTGTAAAAGCTTTGCTGTCTTTGCTACATACTGAAATCCGTCAAGAAAGGGGCGTAATGGATAAACAAATTTACACTAATAAAATATTAGTCTATACTATACAGTAAGAAGTATTTCCTTTAGGTAGCTACGTCAGCATGCATAGGCTGCAAAGGAACAGGTAAAGGTTTGTTCCATGCTGAAAAGAGAAGAAACACGACATGTTGGCTGTGGAGCCTTCTTCAGTTGTGAGAAAGAGAGGAAAGTCAGCAGCTGATATAGCATGGGAGGACAAAAGCTGGGAGTGGAGAGGAGGCGGGAGCAGGAGAGATGCAGAGTGGACATTCGGGTGGTGTGACGTTGAGAAAGGTGTGAAGTGAAAAGGCCTCCTCTCCACAGCCGAAACGTTGTGTTTCTTTTCTTCTCTTTTCAGCATGGGATAAACCTTTACTTGTTCCTATACAGTAAGAATACAGCTGTAATTTAAGCAAACAGCACTGCGAAACATTGCGAGCCCAGAACTTCAGATTTCTTGTGCTGGCTTCCTTTTCACGTCACTAGAATGCTTTTCGGCCACGACCGGAAAGGGTAACACTGCAAACCAGGAGAAAACTATTCCAGACAGTGCGCGCGTAAGAGACCATGCGGAACAAGAACCGAGACCACACGTAGGACGTCGAGTGGCGTAAGAGTTTCAAGATGAAACCAGGCCAAGATTATACACTGTCTGCGCGATGGGGTTGGTTAGAGAACCCTAGCGAATGAGAGATCACGGCGACAAAGGCTGCAAGCCAGGCAGAACCAGAAATTTTCCTTGATGGTAAAGGCCAATTTTTATTGGTTTATGGAGAAAAATGGCAGGTATTGAAGCCTTCGGGTTAATAAAAGGCCAGAGAGTAGCCCTTTTGCCGTATTAGCTTGGTAGAGAATGGCATTCCGTTGGGTTCCCGGACAGACATGCACTGTCGAGCAATCGTTCGCAATACAAAAGGAGATAAATCTAGCACACAAATATATACCTGTGCACGTGAAATGACAAAGGAAAGCAGAAAAACATTTTTTTTTTGTGGTTTCTCTAGGTTTTAATACAGTAACCATTATTCAGAGCATTGTGCCAACCTTGCAGTCATTTGTTTTGGAAGGCTTTGCTCTGCAGCAAATGAAGTTGCCAACAGGCTTTTGAAGTTCTGAGATTCAGTTTAGAACACAGTAAGCGACCGTGTGCTTGTTTTTACAACAAACAAACCTGTCTCAGCACTGTGGCAACAGAATTTCCCTTGAGATAGTCTGCTGAACCAAACAGGCGTAGTGCTTCTAGCAACACGCACCGGTCTTGTCCACTTGAAATCCCTGCAGCTGGGATGCGTACCTGTGAGCTGCCTACCAGCATCCCTGCCATTGAAATATCCATTTGTGTTTTTGAGTTAAGCTCAGCGTATGCTGCTTTGTGTTTCTTCACACTTGTTGATTGCAATTGTTATTCTTGCACATTTTATAATTATTATTTCACGCGGGAGTTTCGATGACCTAGGTTGTTTTTTTGTAAGGGCAATGATAGGGGTTCCTGGAGGACCAGTCGCCTGCTGGTTTTTGCTCCAGCCAAGCTCTCAGTTACACAATTGAACCCTTAATTATTTTAATAATAGGATTAATTTCAACTGTTTGACTGTTTGCAGCTCTTAAACCTGTTGGGGGTTGCCTTTTAACTACAGTAAACCCTTGGTTTAACGTACTAATAAGGGAGAAGGCGTGTCCATTATTGCTGAATGTCCATTAAATCATGAATAACATTTGTTCAGCCAAACGACACACTAGTATGAGAAAAAATACTTACTGTGTATATGCTATCTGTATCTTGTGACAATTTCTAACAATTGTTGTCAACAGTCAATGGAAATGTGTTGTTTTTTTCTCATAAATAAGCAAGCTCTTAATTTCATGTTATAAATACACTGTATAAATTTAACTAAATCACATGAAAACAAACAACACCCCTCAATTGACCTCCATTGCTCCCTTCCTGAATTCTAAAGTATGAATTTTTACCTTGTTTTATTATTTTAGCTCTTTGATTTTACAGACAAAATTCCTCTTTAGATTTTGTCCATTAATTAGAGGGCTGCATTTCATAAGGAAAACAAAATCCTAGATTTGTGAATAGAAGAAAAATCTAATTTTCCAATGCAAGCCGCTGTTCAATTAACCCTTCAGTTTGCTAAGTGGGAAGAGCAAGAATGGAAACTAGCAGGTGTGTACCTGGATGATGATTCCCTGGTCTGTGGAAATACTGTATAGAAATCGTTCATACATGCATCCTTAATGTCATGTAAAATCAGAGACTTGCACCACTGACAGGCGCTTTAGAGATCCAGGGCTACACCCCAAGTCCTCTAATGGCAGTAATGATTCTTATGATTTCAGGTTGTTTTCCCAAATAGCAAATAGACTACATTATTTTTCACAACAATTCTGTAAAAAGTTCTCATTTTAGTGGAAAAAGGTTATCCAAAACAACTGAACGTGCGCACAATCAGATCTTTATCTCAGCCTGCACACCTCAGAATTCTTATCTGATATCTTCCGGAAGCATGTGTGCCTTTTCCCCCCCTTATATATATTCCATTAGGATATAAAAAGGGTCTTAAACGAGAGTAGGCCGTTCAACCCACCCTGGCCCTTTGGGTTAGTAGCGAATTCATGGGAAGGTACAGAAAGGTGATAAAGTTTTCAGGTCATGCTGTGTGAATAAACAGTGAAAAGGCTTGGAATGTTTTCTATAACTGTGTTGTCAGTTTCAGCGGGTAGAGGGCACAGCGAAGAAACACATGTCAAAGGAACAAAATGAGCAGTGCCTGAGTCATCACGAAAGAGGGGCTGGTGTTCAGTAATGCCTTCATGTTTCCAGCAGTAGCTGCTGCTGCTATGTTTCACATAAGAGAATCGCAGTCATCTTTATTTGACAGTGGCACTGTATGTAAGGGATTTGGGAATAAAAGTCAGAAACTGCTTTATAGGTTTTACCTGGTGCAAGAGGGAAGAAATTCCTTATACTGAAGTCTGCATGTTCTCCCTGCATCGACTTAAGTTTTCTTTAGGCGTTGTGGTTTCCTCCTATTTACCAAAGACATGCTAGTTGGGTTTATTGATGTTTCTAAATTGTCCCTGTCTGCGTGTGCGTCTTGTGATGGACTGGTGTCCCACCCAGGGTTTAATCCCTTTGCCCTACTCGTTTGGAATGGTCTTCAGCTTGCTGGTGCCGTTTTCATGATGGTTTCTTGATGGTGGACGGATGCCTAACTATAATAACCAGACAGCTGTTCTGCTGGAAGAACCAGTGATTAATTCTCATCAGTTGTCAATATTTTAAGTTAAAGTGAACATCTGTTCTGCACGTTCCCAGTTTAACCATTTTTGTTGTGGCCATGCCCCCAGTACTAATGGTGCCAGCCTCATTTGCATGGTGCTTTGCCGTTGTGTGTCACCTTTTGAAGAGTCACAGTTGACCACTGAGATCCCATGTTCCCTCATCCAGTGTCTGGTTAATGGGCTCCTCCTGCTGTCCAAGTGAGCGTTTGTACTGGTTGAGCCACTGAGGAGCTGGCAGTGCATAATCTTTTACCTAAGGTGTACTGGCACCAGTATATTTTTGAGCAATGGTTTCATATCTGCAATTGCTATCCTCTTAAAACAGCTCTGTGTGTTCCTAAATTTGTCCCTTCCATAAAACAGTCTGTATTAAAACGTAGCGTTTTGAAGTGACTTTAGGCAACCATATATGGAAGACTAGATCAGCCAGTTGCTCTGATCACAGATATTCAGAAAGTTTTTATTTTATAACCCCAGGCTATTTTTAAGCCCCAGGCTGGTGTATGAATGTATGCTTTTCAAAAATGTTTTCAGCTTTTTTCAGAAAGCTGGATCATTTTGTCATCAGTCCTCATTCTGCTTAGATAATATTTTTGAGAGCATACTAGAAATGCAAATCTTCTGTGTTAGGTGCTTAACTCCATCCTGGGAAATATATAAGGTTGGCTTGATTAATGAAATCAATGCAAATTGCCATCTAGTCCTTTCAGAAAACCTTCCCCCCGTTTAACAGGCTGATTCACCCAACAATTCACCTTACCTGTGCTGTCCAGGATGCAGGCTGAAGGTTTTCCTGTAGTTCTTTGCCGTGCTTGCAGCAGCTTAGGTATAGTTACTTATTGGTCAACACAGTTGCTCCCCAGCTGCTAGACATGGTAGTCCTTAGCCTGGACATGGTGTGTATGTCCAGAGGAAATTCAGTGTGTTTTAAACACTCCACACTGGAAC
Source organism: Atractosteus spatula (assembly GCF_055471065.1). Taxonomy (NCBI): domain Eukaryota; kingdom Metazoa; phylum Chordata; class Actinopteri; order Semionotiformes; family Lepisosteidae; genus Atractosteus; species Atractosteus spatula. The sequence goes on from NC_142718.1 coordinate 26,692,797, forward strand.
ACACAAAGTAGAGGGTTGTAGATGAGTTATTCTTAGTAAAGTGATACTCTAGTGTTAAATAATCAGGAAAATCTCTTTTTCAGTTGTGCATGTGTGGCATGTAAAGGCTGCTGCATGTTATCTAGATGGCTGCTACACTCCAGTGGTGGATGAAGTAGATCCCCTGTTATATGTAAAGCTCTTGCAGATCGTTTAGGAGGAAAAATGTTATATTAAATGTGACGAAGCAGTACTATCCATCCATCTGGCCATCCGTTGAACTGGAGTCTAGTCTGGCAGGTCGGGGGTGCAAGAGAGCACTACAGTCTGGACAGGACACCAGTCCATCGCGGGAGACGCGCATGTGTGCAGATGAGGGGGGCATTTTAGAGATGGCAGGTCACTGGAACAGCATGTCTTTGGGCAGTGGGAGGAAATTGGAGGACCTGGAGGAAACCCACTCAAGCGTAGCAGAACAGGCGAACGGAGTCGAATTCAAACCCGGGACCCTGAAGCTGTGACGCGTCAGTGCTACCCACAACATCACCCTTCCACCTTGTGCATGGATCAAAGATGTTCTGTCTTGCTTTGAGAATTTGTAGCCTGTAGGTGGCTATAAAGGATTTGGATAGCCCTAGCTTCTTGATGGAAAGAAGTGTTTTGTTTTTTTTAGGGGTTTCTGCCTTTTTCTTTCAAGACCTTGTTCTAAAAACAGTTGTCTTATTTCCGTGACAGGTGAGAAGAAGTTTGTCTGCCCGGAATGTTCCAAGCGTTTTATGCGAAGCGATCACCTTGCCAAGCATATTAAAACTCACCAGAACAAAAAAGGCATTAACTCAAGCAGTACAATGATGGCAGCGGTGGAAACAACATCGTCGTCCGATAACATTATTACCGCAGGAGGGACAACCCTTATCCTAACCAACATTCAACAGGGGTCCGTACAGAGCATTGGAACGGTGAACTCGACAAACGCCAGTGCTCAAGAGATTCTCTCCAACTCTGAAATTCCTTTACAGCTGGTCACGGTATCTGCCAGCGAGGTGATGGAGTAACCACACTCACAAACTGAACTTATTTGGTCGTGTTTTTTTTTTCATTTTTATATATATATATTATATTTTAAAGAAATATCAGTTTATGTTCATTAGCAGTCTTTTTACTGATGGGGCAAAAAATGAAATTAATGTGGTTACAATACACACACTGAAATGCCTTATTTTGTATCATACTCTGTAGTATAATGGTGGAGTTGCATGTGGTTTTAGCTACTGTTCAATGTGTAATAGATCTGAAAAAAAAGTTTCTGTAATATGAAAAGAATGGTACAGATGAGAATTAAGAGTATGGGAGCTTTGTTAACCTAAATATATATTAAATGGGAAATTGTGGATGTGAATACTTTAAAGGCGGGTAATTAAGGAAGAGTTCTGCCTCCAATTCCAGAAACAAGTCCACTCACTCATCATACGTCTAGGCACAGTGTCCACCAGGAGCAGTCCAGGTGTGTCGCAGCTTCTTCTAAAATGTCATTTCTGAAATTGTGTCATTTTAAACGGACTCAAAGCGGAGTCTGCCTGAACTGTCAGCATTTGGAGTTTCACCACCTTTTGTTTTTGTTTCGCCTTTGAGGTATTTTGCAGAGAGCAAAAGAAAACAATCGTGTAATTAAAATTTTGTATTTTTTCCCTCCTTGTACGTCCGTTGATCTGATGTTTAATATGCATAACTTGCAGATTGTTTTTTGAGCGAAAGCTATTTATAGTAGGCTTTACTTAGTAAACCGGTTTTGTTGTATCGAAACCTCGTTATTTTAATTACTTTTTAAATATGTATAATATTCAAATGTGTTACTTTTGTAAAACTTCATTTTCAAATGGAACTCAATTAAAGTCTGAATCCTTTCTATAAAAAAAGCCATGTTAAAAGGTTGATTTGCCAAATTTTATTTTCCTAACAACTTGCAATAATATTGGATGAAAAAGTAGCACAACCACATTTCATTGATGGCTGATATGTGTTGATTATTGTAGACAATATAGATTTATCATGTGACGATGGACCAAAAGAAGAAGAAAATTATGCAGCCACTATTTCTTACATGCTGTGTCAAAATAATGTATATGTCAGGGTCTTAAAATTACTTTTTGCTAAATTTCTTGTGAACCCCCCTCCCATCTCCATCTTCCCACTGCTGGGTGATAGGAGCTGGTCTCATTTGTGACCACACTCCTATAATTTCAGGTAAAAACACAGAGATCTAAATCATTCAAGATATTCTCGAGAGAAAACCTACTGCTAGTACTGTACGTTTAAGTACTGTACATTTACTAATCGACTGCAGTTTAATTTCTTTTTTTGTATGAGCATTGTCTTGGTTTTTTTTATACTGCCCTGGAAAGTGTGTAGGCTATGCACTCTCTTCTTGCTCTGTTCAAATATGTACCTGTCTTTTTTTTTCTCTCAAAATATTCCTATATCATTTTTATATATAGCAATGTTTCTGACTTTCATTATGCAGGTTGTGTAATGTGAGATTAAAGTAGATGGAAAATGAGTGCTATAGTCTTGTCACTGGAGGTAATTAATCCAGTGACTAGAATTTCAATAGATTAACTTGTATAAAGAAATATTGACAATATTTTAAAATATTGTACTTGTTAAGGCCACCTGAAATTCAGAATCTACCGTGATGTATTTGAAATATATTATACCCAAGTGGTCACTAATAAAACACTATTTTGACTTTTCATTTGATACTATTTTGTGGATAGTTATTGAACATAGCTCGAGTCTGCAGTACTGTGTTTTCAATTAAATTCAGAGAAGATCTGGCACTTTAGCCAAATAAGAAGCCCCAATTCTAACACCCATATTGTGCTGAGAAACCTCACTGGGACTTGGACTAGAAGTGTATTTTTCAGTAAAGAGAACATGGTCAACCAACCGTTACAGGAAAGCGGTCTAGTTGGCAGAAGGCCTTCAGGACAATATGGACAGCCCATTTTGAGTACTTTTCTTGAAAGAGGTTTGTGTGGTCTAACAATGTGGTTCCAATGGCTGTGGAAAATCAAACCCGCCGGTTCATTTTAAGAAAGAAGCTGATACTGGATTTCAGTCTTGCCCCTCAAACCTAGAACGGCTTTATACCAGTAGTACAACAGGGACATGGGAGCAGTGTTGGAGCACTGTTCCGTGTGCCATGGTAGCATTGTTTCCCAAGAAGCCAATTGCCTTCAGGTTGTTTCTATAGCACTGGAAATGCACAAGGGATTTGGGAGCAAGGTTTATGCCCGGGAGAACTCCCACAGTGACTAAAGTGGCTGATGGAACACATCGACTGGAGCAGCAGAGAGGTGAGTCTAGTGGGACCTGCATGTTCGCACAAGGCATGATGGGTCATTTCTCAGCAAAACGTCTTTTTGGATGAGTAATACGGCCTTAATGTAAACTAATGCAGTCGCTGGCAGTGCCTGCTTCTGAAGTGCTGTGTTTTCGGCTATTAAATGGAAAGAGCACAAAACTTCCTAAAGTCACACAGGAAACCACAGCAGTGGCAGCAGTGGAATGATGTGGAGACTGTTACAGTTGATTTATAGGTGTTTCCTAACAGAGTTTGCTGATTTTGGAAGTAGAAAAAAGGCCTTTTATTAGATCTGGATATAATGTTATATGGTATCTATATCAACCAACCTTTTATATTGAAAGACTTGAAATCAAAACTTAAAACATACTGAATAGTATTTGTGCAATAATGCTAGATTTTCACACTTTATAATTCTTAGCATCACCACTTCAGCAAGAATGTTGCTTTTTTACTGTGGATATTTAGCTCATGTTCACATTGTATGAATTGTTTTATGGTAATGTAACAATGTTCAATTATTTATGGGCTCTGCATGGAAGACAACATAGTGTACACATTGCAGTGTACTTTCAAAATAATTTCTGTCACTTTATTTGACAATCGTGATTCAGGGTTTAAATCTGCTTAGTTATTGGAGAAAAGCAGCAGCAGTTCCTAAAACGCTGCCTGTAAAAGTAAGAACAAGTCCATTTCCTGTAATAACTTTCATTTGCATAACTTAATTAATTCAATTCATTGTAATGCAACACCTAATGGCACAACGAACATGGAATGACAGTTTGAGTTAATGAAATGTGTTAACGGAATCATCATTTGCTTGTATGCTAATTAGTCCGATTAATTTCTTCGTTATGCAAATCAGCACATTGTAATAGTTTAACTGCCATTTTACCAAATTCATAATAGTTGGTAGGAGGAAAGTCAGACTTTCCTTTAGGATGAAGTACTTTTAGAGTTAATGCAATCTCCTTTCACCTCTGGAAATGTGTTCTTATGTTTTAAATTAGCAAGTGCGTGCTTCAGGACTGTGCAACTTAACTTGGAGCCCTTCCAGTCCACTCCAGTGCAGTACTTTGATGCAACCAGATCCTTAATTGTTAAACTGACCTTGATAATCATCAATTAAATAATAAAATAAGAAAATTGTGTGATGGAGTGGAGGATTGGGGGAGCCTGAGATACAGGAGCCCTGTTTTTTAGAAACAAGGAATGAAAGAGTTGTATAATTAATTTCCACGCTCCTCCACAGAATATGTCTGGTGAGTTCTTTCGAGTGCGTTTCAAACTGAAGTGCAGATGTACAGTAGGCAGCAAACTGAGCCACAGATGGCAAAGAAATCAATTGGCCAAGACGGGTTTGCTCCAGCTGACAATGAGAGCTTTTTCCTAAAGACATGAATCAACACGTTTATATACTGTATATATATGAACTCAAGTTCTTGAACTCTACACCCATTCACTGAAGTGAGGCACTTACTGTAGGTTTCCAGGGCATTGCTTCTACATACAGTAGATTTTTCATCTTCAGAGCTGCGAAAATATTGTTTCTAATTCTGGGCCATGTTTTTCCAATAATCGTAATTCTACCAGCCTGCAGTTTGTTATGAGAGCACATAATATTCAGATTGATAAAAGGGTTGGGGACAATATTATGGTGAGTTATAACACCAAACCTTTGTTAACCTTTGTCAAGGTCAGTGTTTGATGTGCAAAATTCATCACTAAGCTTTTAGTACTAGAGGTGATTTGAGCTCTTTGTTCATTTTCTTCCTGCATCTTTGTGACTGCTTGTTAAACCTGCCCAAGTAATCCTTCCCTCCATCATCTGTTTACATTGTAAAACAAACATCGGATGTCTGGTATCACGGTAATTTTGCTCATTGGCATAAATATTGACTCCTGATTAGTCTTTGAAGCATTCTGCTTCAACCCACCACAGCAAGCCAGACATTTGACCCTATGTTAGCAAGCGCAGTTATGATTTTCCTTGTCACGAATTTCCCACAATTTTCACCAAACCCTCAAGAGTTCGTTTACCAGTCTTGTAGAAGGTTAACAATTCCGAGGCACAGGTGCGGTGGAGTGGATGTGCTGAGCAGTGAGAGAGCTTGTGAGGCGCTCTAGGGAGCCTGTCGGTGATCAAGTTGCAGCAGAAACAGGTGTGCAGCGTGCTCATGTGACAGTGACATAACAGCAGGCCGCACACCGAGACGGATCTGTGTCAGGAGCGAGATGCTGTGGCCCATTGTCTGTGTCACTCTGGTGCTAGGCCACCTGACACTCTACTGAGGTATCATTTGCTTGGAGTCTGCCTGAGACAAGAGATAAAGTGGTTTGTCTCTGAAAAGTGTGCGGGTGAAGTCAGGTTTTAAAGGAAAGAACAAACCTTGTATGATTTTATTCCCTTCTTCATGGTAAGAATTTTACTGAACCATGAAGAAAATGTTTGGACAGGTTATTTAATATTACTTGCAGTATTCATGTGGGAGTAAGCTCAGGTCTACCGATGACAAAAGAGAGCACTTTCCACTGTTTCAGGTATACAGATTTTTCTGTTTCTATGGCTGTGTAAGCAAACGCTAATTTCCTTTTTGTTCTTTTTCCTTTTAATAACCTAAGTTGTCTGTACAAGAAAGGATTTCTGATATGGCCGAAAGTAGCATCAGAACTCCGCTGGAGCCTCTCAAGACAAGCGCAGCGACCGACGACAGGATTGATTTTCTGAGAGAGCAGGCGTTCACTTCTCTGCGTCTCAAAACTGATAAATGGAATCGGTTCATTGCCGCAGAGGAAAACCAGAAATATTTACTGGACTTTCTAGATAAAGCCTGCTATAACAGGCTGATTCTCTTCACCGGCCCAGGGGGAACACTGCATGTTAGTAATGGAGAGGTGAGTGTGATAAAAATGCCTGCAGTCACGACAAAATGCTCTGTGACATTCTATCAATTTCAGAAAATACTGACCATTTGGTTTTTAATTTTGCACTTTGCTATTGGACTTGGAGAGGTTTTTTTTTTTTGGAGAGGAGGAGGTGTTTCCTCCCTAGTCATGCTGAATCAGAAATCTGATCTATGGTCTATCAAGGTGTTTATGAGTTATTCCAGTTCTCTAAGCTAGTTACTTAAATGTTTACAGGTTTTAGAAATAGAAACAGTTCTGCATGAAGAAATCTCCACCACTTCATTATCAAAATATTTTTTTAAACTTGGAATACCACCTTCCTCACCCTGTATCGCCTTTTTATTTCTCCTTCAAAGACCCCTCTTTCCTCGAAAACAAAACTGTTGTGTGTCTTAAGGAAAAGCAACAGGAAAGTGCCCAAGACCAATTTCAAACGAGAGCTTGGGTTTGGAGAAGTATCTTGTCAGCCTCTGGATCAGCTACCAGTTCTCATCGCTGAGGTAAATCTATGAAGAACTGGATATTAAAGAAATAAAAATTGTGTTTCAGTCTTCACAAATTAATCACCAATTATTTTTTTTTCTATGTAATGACCAACATCACGCCCTTTAAGAATAAACTCTGTGGTACTGTATAATGATGTGTAATCTAAATTTATGGCACTTCCTTCCATATTGAAGAGAATCCTGTCTGTTGCAATAATAAGAAGCACAGATGTCAGGTAACTCATCTGTGTGCAGGTCTTGGTCCCTACTCTTGCCAACACAAAGAATCATGCTGGTTGGCCCAGAGTGGTGTCTGAAGATGTGAGGAAACACATTGAGAAAGTCACAAACCAAGTTACCATCCTGCGGGGCACAGTGGAGGGAAGGACTCTGCTGCCTCTTCCTCTCTGTGTGGAGAGATCTGACGAAGAAGATGCATCTCACAGGTAAGTCTACATTGATTAAATTAAATCTAAAAATCCTAAACCTAACACAAAAAATGTTTACTATAACTACTCCAACATTTACAATTTATACCTTGTAAAATCCTAAACCTAAACCTACCCTTAAGCCTCAAAACCAACAGTTCTGCCAGCACTTGCTCTCAATTTTATGCACCTTAAATCTGATTATCAGTATATTCTAAATCTAATCAGTTTATACATCTTCACACCCCCATCGAATGAATGTAATGATCTCGATATATATATGTCTAGCACAGATTCTAATCTTTAATTAACACTGCGTCCTCAGCACTGTTGATCATTTTTAACATCCATCCATTTTCTAATTGCTTTACCAATTACCAATTCAGGGTTGCAGGAGAGCCAGCAACAGGCACAAGGATGAATACACCCTAACAGGACCCCAGTCCATTGCAGGGAAGACACACTGACACAAACGCACTCACAACAAGACTAGCTTCCCCAGAAGCCAATTAATCTACCAGTATTTGGACTGTGGGAGAACAGTGGAGGACCCAGAGGAAACCCACACTAACATACAATTTCCTCACAGAAAGCACCCCATGTCCTGAAATTGAACCCGGGCACCCAGCACTGTGTAGCAGCCTTGTTAGCCACTGCGCCACTGTGCCGCCCTCAGTTTTTATATTGACCATGTGTATTTGCTTCATTCACTAATTCCTTTTTGATATCCCACCCAAAACTATTTTTTTTAAAAGATGAAAAAAAGCTGTTAAAACGTTTTTGACTTCAGGTGAGTACTTTCCACCCCCCTCCCAGTTCTACAGGATGGCAAATCGACAGAGCGCATCTGTACTCTATTGAAACCATGGTGATTCAGTGGACACACCAGATCTCGGAGGTTCTGAGGAAAGACTCCAGCCAGGCCCTGCTGCAGGAAGAGCATCCCGGGCCCTCTGTCGAAATAGATTTCTGGGTGCAGCAGAAAGAAAACCTCCTGGGGATTCAGAAGCAGGTGCCTACACCGCTGTCCCTGGACATTCTGTTCCTTGGTTATAGCCACTGTCTGCTGACTGATTGAAACGCATTCTTGTACACGTATGTTAGTTAGGTTTTGTGCCACTAGAAGAAAATCGAATAGGTTAATAAACTGCACCCATTTCAGCTTCACAGATGCTTTCCCGAAACCCTCAGATGCCTCTGGTAATATTCTTGACCACAAACAGGAGAATAACAGATTCTGACTATTAAAGTATGTGCTTAAAATAATTGAAATAGGTTTATTCTAATTATATTAATCACTTATCTTTTAACAGAGGACACTAAAGACTTGCCACATGATTAAAAGTCATTGCAGGCAATGGTGGGTAGCTAGTATTCTTTATGCAAAGAGCGGTAGGTGTATGGAACAAGCTATCCAGCCATTTGGAATTACCATGCAAAACAACAATAACCTCAGTGATACATAGTTGAAGCTCCCAAACTGGATAGATAATGTAGCACTCTCGAGTCCCACTTTGGGATTGAGAGTTGAAGGCAGGTGTACAATAGAAAATGACAGGTTTTTTTTACAAATTGATTAGTAGCTTATATCCAGGAAAGAGGAAATATACTACACAAAACCCTCTGTGGACATGACGTTACATAGCTTGTCTCTGAAACAAAGCATAGACTTTATATTCAAAGTTACATAAAGACCAGAAAAATTCTGGAATTATGATCCCCTTGACAACCATATTACACACATTATCAATGACAAGATCTGTGTCTGTGATCTTGCTTGTGTGGATGAACATGGTACACCAGTACGTGGAGCTGTGTAGACTGTCCACAGCCGTGGTTCATAGGATTGTACCCCCCTTTGGTCCCAATGAATATGTGGAAAATTCCACCATTTGATGATGTGTAGTTGATTTCATTGACCCACAAGTTTATAAGCACCCTGTTTATATTTAACAATAATAAAAGCACATGTATCTGTACTTTCTGTTTCTTTTTTGTTTCAGATACAGAGTCCAAAAGTGGATAAGATCATGGAAATTCTCAAGAGGATTAAAAGTAGCTACTACTCATCCTTCAGAGAGACAGTCTTAAACGTTAATGAAGGTAGCTATTAATGAGTAACTGCCTAGACTACCACTTTCACTCTTCAAACCCATGAGAGCAATTTTAAGAACAAAATGTTATTTATTGTTCATTTAAGTGAAATACTACATTTGGAAGTATTTATCTGCAAGGTTATCTGATGAATGCGGTCTAAACTACGGGCGTTTCTGGCTCGTGAGTTGGCTATTTTGGTGTATGTGTCCACATCTGGCTATCACACCCAGCCAAAGGCCCAGGCTGATTGCATCATTTCACATAGAGACTGACCAAGGAGTACAAGGTGCACAGATTACCACTTTGCCAAAAAAAGCCCACTCTCTTGGCAAGGTTTCAGTTGTGTGTTTTAAGACACGTCCATTACATTTTTCCCTGCTCAGACAAAGCCTAGCCGAGAGCTGCCTATTTCAGTCTTTCTGGAATTAGCCAGGCTGTCCTCTGTGCTGGATCTATTAGACACACACACATAAGTATTTCTCCTCTCTTCTGAGGAGAGTGAGTCTTTGGACCGAATCCTTGGCTGAGTTCAAACCCAGACTAGAGGGACTATGAGGTGCATTCACTAATGTTGTATCAATACAGCTGACTGTCTTAACAAGGTTGTCCATTATAGAAGTTGCTTCACTGGAATATTTGCATTTGAAATTTTATTTAGCTTACAAACTACAATGGTTAAAGCCCCAAAATGTTCAAGAGCTGGGAACAAACAGTTTAATCTTATTATTAAATCAATGAATGGCTTATCACCCTGCAACTCACAGCTGACAACCCACTGGCGCTCAGCAGGTGTGAGCCTGGTCAGTACCTGGATGGGAGACCTCCTGGGAAAACCTAAGGTTGCTGCTGGAAGAGGTGTTAGTGGGACCAGCAGGGGGCGCTCACCCTGCAGTCTGTGTGGGTCCTAGTGCCCCCGTATAGTGATGGGGACACTATACTGTAAAAAGGCGCCGTCCTTCGGATGAGATGTAAAAGGGAGGTCCTGACTCTTTGTGGTCATTAAAAATCCCCAGGATGATTCTTGAAAAGAGCAGGTGTGATACCTTGGTATCCTGGTCAAATTTCCCATTGACCTTTACCAATCATAGCCTCCTAATAATCCCCATCTATGAATTGGCTTCATCACTCTGTTCTCCTCCCCACTGATAGCTGATGTGTGGGGAGTGTACTGGTGCAGTATGGCTGCCATCATATCATCCAGGTGGGGGCTACGCATTGGTGGTGGAGGAGAGTCCCCATTACCTGTAAAGCGCTTTGAATAGAGTGTCTAGAAAAGCACTATAGAAGCATAAGGAATTATTATCAGTAGTAGTAATATAATAAAGAGTTTGATTGTGTAACAGGTGCACCTGTTTCCTCCCACAGTCCAAAAACACACTGGCGGGTTAATTGGGCTCTGAGAAAACTGCCCCTGGTGTGAGTGTGAGTGTGAGTCTGTGTGCCCTGTGATGGACTGGCATCCCATCCACAGTGTACCCTGCCTTGCGCCCGTTGCTTGCCAAGACCGGCTTCAGCTTCCCCGAGACCCCGAGTGGCTAGGAAATGGATGGATGGGTATAATGGTGACACAAGTTGATCTTTGTTACAGTTGCTGTTTGGTGTGTACAGTAATATGCGATGGACCCATCTAGTAACACTTGCATTCTTTTTTCTGAAGCTGTCTTGGAGGCTGAAGACATAGAGCTACACCTTAGACCTCTGAAGAGACACATAGCCTATTTTGAGGAGTGCAGCTTCAGTGATATTGAAATTCTCATACCCCCTCTCTTTCACACCCTCTGCTTGGTTTGGAGCCATTCCAGATATTACTGTGTTCCTCCCAGAATAGTCATTCTGCTGCAGGAGTTCTGTAATTTGCTGATTGAAAGGGTAGGTAATTTAAATTTGCTTTGAATCTTCCTTCTCCTGCACTGCCCTTTAATCTGTAATAATATTCATTGATAAATCTCAGAGACTAGGATACATTTTGAGAAGACTACACTATTAATTAGTTGCCTACATTATAAGGAACTTTACAGTTAGCAAAGGGTAATTTGAACATTGCTAATGTCTTCAAAGACACTATATCCCATTAACTGCTTCCTAGTTTTAATCTGAATAGTTTTTTGTATCACTTCATTTTACAAATAGCTTGGAGCTTGTACTTCAAAGAAAACATTTTTTCATTCTGATGCTTCTCTAATCTTCAAGGCTTTTGCCTACCTCATTCCTGAGGAACTTTTTAAAATGGAACTTGAGGAAGGAGTGGAGAGAGTGCAACGCACCATCAACATCATCAAAAGCTTTAAGAGGTGCTACAATCAGCACAGAGACAAGATCAAGCAGTATTACAGAGAGCAACGTGATGTCAGGCCCTGGGATTTTCCATCTCATCTTGTATTTGTACGAATGGACAGCATTTTGGATAGACTACTGATGATTGAGGTAAAACTGGCTTGTGCTTTTGTGATCTCTTCAACATTATTTTTTTGTTTAGGAATGAAAACCTGAACATGAAGATATGAATATAAAGGTTAAGGTTACTTTAGCTTTTTATATATGCTAGGATTTAAAAAAACATATAATTCATACAGTGTATATATATCTGTTCTCCCCTTTTTCCTGAGGGTTTCCTCCCACAGTCCAAAAACATGCTGTTAGGTTAGTTGGCCTCTGGGAGAACTGACCCTGGTGTGTGTCTGTGTGTGTTTCTGTGTGTCTGTTTCTGTGTCTGTGTCTGTGTGTGTTTCTGTGTGTCTGTGTTGGACCAGCCTCCTGTCCAGGGTTTTTCTTGCCTTTCTCCAGTTGTTTGCTGAGATAAACTCTGGCTCTCCTGCAACCCTGAACTGAAAGAAGAAGAAAATGGATGGATAATTTATATTTTTCATGAGAGTTTTTAAAACTGACAATTATTTTGAATTGGTAACAATTGATGGCTTTGTGGTTGTTAACATTGTTACCTCAGTGTGTGTGTGTGTGTGTGTGTGTGTGTGTGTGTGTCTTGTGATGATCTGGAGTCCAATCAAGAGCGTAGTCCCTCTTGGTGTGCTGTTCTTCCTTGACAGGGTACAGCTACACATGCAGATGTGATTTTAGATATAAAATTAAAATATATCCTGCCCTTCTCCAGCCTAGATTATTGAATTTCACAATTTTTAGGAGTTATTCACATCCGCACTGGATTTCCTCAAACTGGAGAAGATTGAGATTGGAGGATCCAGGGGGAAGATTCTTAGTGAAATGGTATACAGTATGAATGAGGAATTCCATGACAGCTGGAGAGTCCTACGAGAAAGCAAATATGATCCTTTGGATTATGAAAAACTGGTAATGTTGCACAGATTTCATTCTTTATCTGCCATGTCCATAGCTATGCCCATTAAATGTGTAAATTCAGAATTCTTACCGTTAAGATACGGTTTTAACATAGACTCAGATAACCTGGACAGACCAAACAGATCTCTATCAGATAAGTTTTTAAATCACAATGTACATTTCTGCATTAGGCGTAATAAATGCATCAACATCAGTTTACTAAATGAATAATAAATGTATTTAGATTTCCCCCCACCAAAACAATGACCTGTCGTGCTCTAGAAATGACAGTTAGCTTTCCGGATTAGGTTATGGTTACATTTTAAATTAAAGGGATGGTCCTGGTCAGTCTTTAGCGGTTACAATTTAATCTGTGATCCATGATGGAAAGACATGATTCCCAAACTCCTGCCTTGACAGCTATTTATTTACCATTTGGCTGACAGCTTTTTTGATAGTGTTTTCACTTTGTCTTCTGTACTTGAATTGAAATGTAATTGCACTTAGCATTCTAGCTTCTTTGTTCCAATTTATGTGCAAAATACTTAAATAAAATAACCATAAACTAACAACAGACTTGTCAGTAATACACACTATAATAACATAAACGTGTTCTTTACAACATTTCTGATACAATTTGAAAACACCGTAGGGATTATGGATCTTTTCCTGCAGTCTGATAATGATAACAATTCGCTGTGATTTCTTTTATTATTTTGTTTTCCTTAAAGGCACAAAATACCTGGAAAAATGATACGATTTTACTTTTTTCTTCTTTTTGACTGCACATAAACACTGTTGTCATTGGAATTTCTGTAAGTGAAGGCCCAAAATCTAATAACGGTCCTTTAGTCAAAACAACTGCAATCTGAAAGCATATTGATGTCAGAGAGTGAAGTGTGATGATCAAGACACATGCACATCACTTATATTCTTGTTTTAAAACAGGTGTACTGCAGTAATTTAGTACAGGACAGTTATTGTAATGTTGCAATTGTGTAGTTTTTCAATATTAACAAATTATTATAAATCATTCTTGGTAAATGGTTGCTGAAGTTAGAAATTGTGTTTTATCATATTGTCTCGATGAGATTCTATAGCCGTAAAAATTCAGTTTTCTAGTTCTAGAAATAAATTTAAGGTCGGTGTCTTCATGACTTTTCAACCCTAATCTTCAAATCTTCACACGGACGTGCATTGCCTTCCCAGTGTTGGCCACCTTGACTACTTGCCTTTATATGTGCAGGTTTGAAACCCTTGAGAAGTAAAACAAAAATGTTTAAAACTTTTCCCCATAGCTCCTGTAAAGTGTCATTTACCCTTAATCTATTGTTCCAAACAAACAATAGACTTATAATTCGCAGAAAAAAAAGGCACAGCATGCATTAGCTCAATACCCTGATATTCTCTGTCTACATAATATGGCCAATTTTGGGGTAGGTCAGTGATTTTTGTTTCCACAAAACATCTTCAGACAATTTTGTGACCTCCCTCCAGCTTCCCAGCAGGCTATGAGAGTGAACCAAACTGAGCAGGTGTGTTGACATTGAGGGACAGGCTTTGTTAGTCAAGGTGAACTATTATCTGTAGAGTTGGAAACTGGCTATTATGCAAACTTGTTATTGGCAGGTTGCGGTTCTGTGCTCTAGATTTTCTTGTCATATTTGCTGTCATTATTTGTCACCAGTACCGTAAAAGAGCTGACTGGATGGAAGTTTGCTTGAAAGATACAAATCATCAGACAAAAATATATAAGTTGCAATTGTTTCATCTGTTTTCGCTCTCCCAGCATCGGGAATGTTTTTCAGAGTGTGTAATTAAGCCCATTCCCCCTTTTCTACAAAATTGTTGGTTTTCATTGCTTGGATGCTCGCGGGGGATGGAATTCAAATGCCTTTTTGTGAATTGTTAACTGAAACGTCTGAAGCAATTTTAAAAGCTTTCCCGCCTCTCGTACATGGGGAACTGTTCCTCTTGTTTGTCATAATATTGCTCAATATTGTTTAATTGGTCAACGCAATATAAAATTAAAACTGACATTCACTTTAAATGCCTAACTTGAAATTTGCACTTGAGTGATTTTGAAGGAGTATATCTTTGTTTAGTGCAGTGTGTTTTTTTGTAATTCTGGGTCAACTTAAAATTTCTTAACACTTTTCATGACTTTTAAAACTTCTTTTTAACTTTAGAATATCAGGGGCCATGGCACAAATAAAAAAATGGCGGGAGCTTTTTTAAATGAACTTTTTGTGTTTATGAGAAGTAAAACTATTATTTATAAACATTTGGAAACTCTTTACAGCGCTACAAATGAATTATTTCTTAAAAGAGGAATATCCGTATAAATGTTTGGTTAAACATATAACCTTTATGGCTAGTCTACAGGAAGGATAACTATTGTGTCACCTTTCTCTATGTTCATGAAACAAACCTTTAAAAAACACAAGGAGTGCTCTCTATAGCAGTAGCGTTTTCAGTAAGAGTTGGATACTCTCTGCCAGGTTTGTTTCAGGTAATATGCATGCAAGCACTCTTTCTTCTGAAATGTATGGCTTTGACAATGATGTACATATCATTTTCCACAGTTACTGACTAAAAACTGTAATCTGTCCAGGATTTTCTTTCTGATTACACCCGTTTCATTGAACAAAACAAGGATTTTGATCAGCGACTGGGAACTGTGCTTAACCTCGCTTTTCAACACTCAAGAGGACTGGAATCTGCCTTTAAGGTGAAGACAATTTTCTTTCCATTTGCAGTATCATTACTAGCTGGAGATGGAGTGTGCGGAGTGGACAGTTGTCAGACACACAGTCATTCCAGAGATGACAAAACACATGTATTTGTTTGACTTTCAAGGTCATTCATTTTTCATCTACTTGGCATGCATGCTGTTAAAATGTGGTGCGAATAATTACGTGCAGCTTTTATGACAATTACATACAGTATATCCACAATCATATTCTTAACCACAGACTTGACTGCAAACCTCCTGGAAATTGGTTTCCGTTGCTTTTTTTCCCCTGTACTGCTAAAACCGTTGTGTCTCAAACCTATTCAAAGCCTTGATTGTTTTGATAGCTCCTACAAATATTCGGAACACTTTTGGAGAGGCCGAGAATCAACAAGCTTTTCGCTCCAAACTACACCGTCTTGCTTAATATGTTTGAGATGGAAATGAACTACTGCCAGCAAACCCTCGACACCCAGAGAGCAAAAGTAAGCTGATACGTGATATAATCTCTCAGAGACCTTTGCCATGTAGTTACCATATTGTCATATGATAAATTGCTGTAGCTGTATGGCCCTTGATCCATACTTTAGAGCTGTTCAGAAGAAAAGAACATTGGCACATTTTAAAATGACCAAAAATCTGCCACAGTCAATCTATTCTAAGATTGCATCGACAGCTGTAGAAAATGGATTTGTTGTTACTGAAGCGCTGGGTTACCTGCTAGCATTGACAACTGGTTGAACTAGATCTCCACTTCTTAAGTGATGAGAGATGGAGAAGTTACCCTTTTCAGAGTTCTCAAAGAGACTTCCTTGCATGCTTTCAGGTCTTGAAGCTTAATAATTTTAAACAAAAGACAACAAGAGAAAGAGAGGAAATGGCACAAAAAAAGATCTCCCTTTTTTGACCAAAGTGAGTTCCCTTGGGAGATCTGAAAATTTAAATTGACCATAACCCTTACCTAAGGGATTGGGCTTAAGGCTGAATTCCTTTTACTTCTGTAGTCTGTAGTCTGTAGATGTTTGATTAGTTTTCTTGATAGAAGCAAGCTCTCTGTATTTTTTCTCCTTAGTAGCAAATAACAGACTTATTCCTCTTTGGGATTGTAGTGAATACATATAGAGCAAGGAACTTTGGTGAAGGTATAAATAATAGGAACTGGGGCTTTATTTAATTTGTGTTCTAGCAAGTTATTTTACCATTTCAGGTCCGAGACGGTTGTGCTGTCCTGAGCAAAAACATGCCGCCTGTCGCGGGCAGCTTGAAATGGTCGCAGCAGCTGCGAGAGAGACTCCTGAGCGACCGAAGCAATCTGAATCACTTGACTCACTTGTAGGTAGTCCTCTCCAAAATGGGTCTTCTTAACAGCATGGCAGCTTGCCATGAGCGTCAGACGCAAACATGGAGATAGATACATTGGGAGAGGGGACACATTTCTAACCCTGAGGCCGAGAAAGATAAGGAGAGAACAGTTGCAGTCGTGCAGTGGAAATGTAAGACTGCAATCTGAACTGCTGTCAGAGTCCACACAGAAGGTAGTATCTGAAGCATAAGGAGTCCTTTCTCCAGAGGTTTCATTTGAGGTTGCTTCGGCAGCCTGTGTGGCTCCAGTGCTGGGTGTAGCTCAGTACACGGTCGATTAGATATGGAAGCACACTGTAGCCACTGTAGTCAGATAGGTTACAAGTAAGTCAAAACTGTTACAGGAATGCATAAATAGGAGATAAAAATTCCAGCTTTGATTTTCTTACGGGCACGGTGTTGCAGTGGTTAGCTTTGCTACCTTGCAGTGCTGGGCCTCTGGGTTCAGTTCTGGACCTGGTTGCTATCTGTGTGGAGTTTGTATATACTCCCCGTGTTCCCATAGTCCACAGAAACAGAAATGGTAGGTTCATTGGCTTCTGGGAAAATTGGCCCTGATGTGAGTATGTCCTGCCTTGTGCCCGTTGCTTGCTGGGATAGGCTCCAGTTCCCCCATGACCCTGAATTGGATGACACAGTTAGAAAATGGATAGATAATTTACTTAAGCTGTGATTACTTTGTCTCTTCTTTTTGCTGACTCCATGGTGTTAGTGACCTAATTTATGTAGCATAAATTAAGGTATTGTCCACCTTGCCGCACTGAATAAATGAATGCTGCCTAGCAAGTGCATTTTTTTCCCAATTATTTCCAGGCCTTTGCAGAGTACTGAAGCAGATCAGATTCTTAAGAAATGTGAGAAAGTTTTGGAACAATTGGACCAGCTCGATGAAGAGGTTTACACATCCTGGAAAGAGAATCTGGACGAGCTGTGCAGCTCACACCTTCAAGAGCCCCTGTTGTCACACAGTGAGGAAACTGGACTGTATGAGGTGAACTTCAGCCCTGCGGTGAGTAACCACAGCTGTCATGAAAACTGCTGGTTTTAGTCTTACAAAAGGAAGTCTAAAATCTAAAAGAATTGTGAACTGTTACAAGTATATAATAATAATAATAATCATAATAATAATAATAATTGTAACAAAAATAATCATAATCATAATCATCATTGTCATCACCATACCATTAGAAAACAGATTTCCATTTAGAACTAGCTGTATTAATTAATTTCTTCAACAGCTCTCCGCTGTGCTCCGTGAGGTGAAATATTTTGGGATGCTGAAATACCAGAATCTACCAAAGGCGGCTCTTCTCCTGTATTCTAAAAAGGACACATTTCACATGGTAAATTTTCACATGGCAGGTGTTCCAGTGAGGGGACATTGGTAATGTTGCGTGGTTTGTGGGCTTGCAGGACTAGGACTCCCCACAACTCATATAAGTGGGTGTAATACAGCACCTGGCTGGTTTTTGAAGTGGCGCTGGTGTCAGACTCAATGACATGACTTGGCAAATTGAAAACATTTCCTTTATTCCTTTTTAAGCATTTTCCTGCCTAGTTTCTCTTCATTTTACTGGCATGTGACGGCATGAACGGAGCCTAAAATAGCAGCTAGACTCAAAGCAACCTTATTCCTGTCTTAATCTCCAAGACAGCCATTTCCTGTGAAAGCTCAACAGGTTCAGCCCTTTCAATCTGTCATCATAACTTGCCTTTCTGCCCTGTAATACGTCTAGTTTTCCTTCTCTGAAGTATTTATATGATTCTTATGTCAAGGTAGGCAAACCAAAATCAGAATTCTCATTGAGGTCTAATCAGTGCATTTCACAAAATTTATCAGAGAATTGTCACATTTAACCATAACTCAACTGGGCAAGTTAAAAATTGTGTCTCGGCTGGGACAAGAGTGATCTGTGGACTAGAAAAAAATAAAAAGTCTGTTTTCACTTTTTTTCTGCCCTCTACATTCAGATACAAAGTCTTCAAGACCTTCTGTGACCATTATCACAATATATTCATCGCTCATAGAAAGTATGATATCACAAAGGTGTTTTACTTTTTTGGTACATTTTTGTCAGATAGCTATTATCATCAGATGTGAACAAAAGAATACTGTATGTTTCTTTATTCTAAAAGTTAATAGAATGTAAGTTTAGTAATGGCTTTTTTTTTAGTTAAAAAAATTACTAGTGAAACATGGACTCAGAAAATCAAAGATATAAAAGATATCCCAAGAAATAGACTCCTTAAATGTCAAAATCCCTTTGAATTCAAGGTATTGTAGTCTAGTACAGGTTGTTCACCCTACATGGACTGAAGTCAAATGCATGAACTTTTTTTTTATCAGACATTTAGAGATGGTATGTTTGAGCTTTTTGAAAAAAGGTTTTTGTGCTAAAGGTTTCAGTTTCCATTGAAAATGCTACTGCTGTTTTAACAGAACTGTTTGCCGTTTAAGACAGATGTTAGGGCATGCTCACGCTTCACAATAACAAGTGAGTTATGTCGTGTCATTCTTGGGTGTGCTTTTTGTTTTTAATTCCCGCTGCTGTAGTACACTGGAACCCTGTCGAACATTACCAAGTGGTACAACAGGCTGCACAGCACTGTTCTGGATGTGGAAGCCCAGCTCATACATGGAGAAATGCAAAAGATTCAAATGCAGCTTAAACCAGCCCTGGAAACACTGACCTGGCAGCACAATGACTTATGGGAGTACATCGAGCAGACACGAGATCTCGTCCAGGGCGTAGGCCTCAGGGTTCAGAAAGCCAAGACCAACGTAGAAGCCATCCAAGAGCTCATGCACAGTTTCAGCGACACTCCCTTTGTTTCTGGGAAGCACAGTAGAATCAACCTTCTGAGCATTGCAGACATTAATGAGAGCATCCGCAAACTCTATACTGTGATCCAAACCACTGGCGCAAAGATCCATCAGTTGCTTGAGGTGAAGCTTCTTCAGATATTTCAATGATTTGTTAGTGTTTATTTTAAACAAACGTCAAATACTTTTCCCCCAGAGGTCATTCTGGCTTCCAAACCTAATTCTGAATCTCAGTTCCAAGTTCATATTCTGAATTGCAGTCGGATTGTTTTGTGGTTGTCACTTTGAGGAATATTTTAGCTTGCTTTGAAGTTCATTTTTAACACTTGGTATCTGTCTTCTGTACAAACAGAAAACAATAATGAAAATATTTGGACTTTGGGGTAATAAAGGGAAACTTGGATATTCAGAGTTAGAGGCTAGACACTTTCATTTTTTAACGTAATCTTCAAAACGGGTCAGTGATTTGAGGTTTTGAATAATTATAATAATATTAGAACTATTATGAATAATATTTTAAATTAAAATTATTTTCATTCTTCTGTCACAGGACAACAAGAAGCTTCTTGGTGCTACCCCAGGAACTGTTGAATGGGAAGCATACACTGAATACATAGACTGCATGGTTTTAGAGGGATTTGTTAGTGCTGTAAGAAGCTCCCTTCAGTATTTTATAGAGAACACAGATGCTTCTTTGAAAAGTTCTCCCTTGTTTGAAGTACAACTCTTACTTAATGGAAGGGACATGACTTTTAATCCTCCTTTAGACTTTGGAAAAAAAGACAATTTTAATGACATCATAGGTAAGATGCTGAATGATATATTCAAAATGGCCTCTTTTATACAACGAGTAAGCAAACACAATGGAATTGATACATATCAGGTAAGTAAATTTATCCAATGTTCTAACTACAGATGCATACATACAAAGCATTCACAAAATTATCAGTTGACTACAGGAAGGACTCAAATTTCCCACTAGCTAAACTCATTTTATCCAGGTTGGGTTGTTCTGGCACTGCTGGTGAAACCAGATCAGAAAATACTGGCAGGGTTATAAAAATAACAGAGAAGGAAATCACTGCCACTTTCATTAAGTTTTCATTTTAAGTTTGTACTTTCTCCTTTTATGTCATTAACATTGTGTTTCTCGCCTCGCGAAAAATAAATATATAAATAAATAACAGAGGGAAACTTTTCATGGCGCAAAAAAGAATGGAAATTAGGGCCGGTGTTTGGATAATTGGGCTTGTCTTAAGGAGACATGTTAATAACAGCTGAAGATACAGAATAAGTGTCATTTAGAGCCTAAGGTGACAGACTCTATCTGCTGCTGATGAGCTATTTAGAGGGGAAATTGTTCCAAGCAAACAGCATTATTATTAAAAGCTGGCAAGCTGCTTACATGTGTACCAAATTCAGTTTAACTGACAGATTCCGATTGACCAGGACATATTCACATTCTTTGTTTTCTTTATTTCTATGAACAATGTGTGTAATTATTGGAAACAGTATATTAATTTATATAAGTGTGTCTCTGTGTGTGCGCTTGTGGTTTTTGTGCATAGAGAGAATGTGTTCTTGCCATATGCTACTAAGGTCCTGGACAAGGATTGCAACTGACAATAAGTTGGAGGGTGGGTTAAAACTGGGGCAACAGAAAAAGGGGGCAACTATACCAAAATGCAGCACCATTCAAGAAAAAAGACTGGTAATATGCTAGGGGAACGTTTTCATCCAGGGAGGTTGGCAGTATACAGAGAGACATTATTAGCTGCAGAAGTAATCATTCTAATAATTTTCTTACACAGTGACGTCCTTAATTACTAACATGTATCAGGAATCCAAATAACTCATACTAGACCTACGCAGGAGGCATATGGAGGGACAACTCCATTAATGTTTAATGACATCTCATTTCTTTATTCCAGGCTGAAATAGACCAGATGGCAGATTTAGCTGAGCTCTCTCAGATCATAAAGAGTCGAGTGCGAGGTGTCATAACAAAAGTGAAGGAATACCAGAGCACTTTCAAGGGCTACAGGTATTTGTGGACGGACGACCGCGGTGAATTCATGAGGCAGTTCCTCTTGTATGGCCATGGTCTGAGCGCAGAGGAGCTGGAGCTCTACGCTGACTATGAGCTCTCCAAGTGCCCGCCACAACTGGAGCAATTCAAAGAGCAGGTAACACGCCAGGCTGTCCTTCTCACACCCCTTGCACCTGCAACTGCAGTATGTGTGGGGCTAGAGCATAGTCACCCTACTGCCTTAACCCCACACTTACTGCAGTTTCTGCCACTGGGTTTCACATCTCAGTAATAATAATAATAATAATAATAATAATAATTGCTTACACTTATATAGCGCTTTTCTGGACACTCCACTCCAAGCGCTTTACAGGTAATGGGGACTCCCCTCCACCACCACCACCAATGTGCAGCATCCACCTGGATGATGCGACGGCAGCCATAGTGCGCCAGTATGCTCACCACACCTCACCTCACCTCAGCTATCACTGGGGAGGACAGCAGGGTAATGAAGCCAATTCATAGAGAGGGATTATTAGGAGGCCATGATTGGTAAGGGCCAATGGGAAATTTGGCTAGGATGCCGGAGTTACACCCCTACTCTTTTCGAGAAACACCCTGGGATTTTTAATGACCACAGAGAGTCAGGACCTCGGTTTTACGTCTCATCCAAAGGACGGCGCCTATTTACAGTATAGTGTCCCCGTCACTATACTGGGGCATTAGGACCCACATGGACCGCAGGGTGAGCACCCCCTGCTGGCCCCACTAACACCACTTCCAGCAGCAACCTTAGTTTTTCCCAGGAGGTCTCCCATCCAGGTACTGACCAGGCTCACACCCGCTTAGGTTTAGTGGATTGCCAGTTGTGAGCTGCAGGGTGATATGGCTGCTGGTAAAACAACACCCACTGACAGATGCACTGCAGGCAGAGCCTTATTAAAAGAAGCAATGCATTCAGCATCCAGCACCATACTTTGAATCTATTAGCTACAAGCAACCAAACAACCTACTGTATATGGGCCAAGAGGCTTCCACTCATTCATAGTCTTTCTTACTTTCTTATACATACTGTTTGTGTTCCTGTCGCGGTCTTAATGTTGTTTTTAATACACCTTCTGTATCAATCACTTTGTCAGATCAACCTGTTTGAATCTCTGTACCTGAAAGTCAAAAAGTTGGAAGACAAAAAAGTCTTCAGTAGCTGGTTGCAGGTGGACATCAAGCCTTTTAAAGTTTCCCTGATGAATGTAATAAAGAAATGGAGCTGGATGTTCAAGGAGCATCTTCTCAATCATGTTAATAACAGGTAGGGGAAATACTGTCTCTCACAAAGCCATTGGCTGCTGGCAGCACCCCTCCCATTTTCATTATTCTTTCAGATTTGTCTAACACGTATTTCTAAATCTTCTTAGATCTGTGATCTGCTTTCCACTGAACTTTCCAATATGATAATTTTAGACTCCTTAGACATTTGACCTTAAACACAAACTTTTTCAGAAAATGATCAACTGCTATACGGTTGCTTGAATTTGAAATCTGATTTTCCATTTCTAATTGAAATTGCCAGAGGGGGCTATTGAAAAACATACAATTTTGTCACAGAAGGACACCTTAAATCCCTTTTTGTAATGAAAAGAAGGAAATTCAGAGAAGACTTACTATTTGCTGTTTGAAAGGATCTTTAAATCGGTATTTATTTGTTGTTTTTATTCTATGTAGTGTCCAAGAGCTGGATATGTTTGTCCAAGAGACCGGGAAGGGTCTGGCCAAGAGGGTTACTGAAGGAGACTATGCAGGCCTTGTAGACATAATGGGTCACCTGATGGCAATCAGGGACAGGCAAATATCCACTGACAAACATTTTAAGCCTTTAAAGGCAACAGCTGATCTTCTCAGATCCTATGGACAGCAGCTGCCTGATCACGTGTACACAGAGCTTGAGGTAAGGCTCAGCATTGCAGGACTCCTTTCTCTTTATGGTGATATGGCTTTAGAGTTATACAGAAAAAAGATATGTACATTCACAACAAAATATAAAAACTGCATTCAATTTTTCAAAGAAAAATACTGATGATTTAGAAAAAGTTCATTTTTATGAATCACATAACTTCCAATTTTCATTCATTGATGCACTGAGATTACTTTCTGAAATGTAATTGTTTTATTAAGTTTGAGGCTGTGTTCAGTGAGCATCTGGATAGAATCTGTCCTGTTACATTATCAAGTGTATTCTGCTTGGAAGAACTCTACCTTTCATGTGAGTCCCACATGAGCTGCAAACGTATGAGGTTAGCCTCCTTGACATTACAGAATCATAATGGTCTGCTTAAGGTTGAAAAACTTTAGTTACTGGTAACACCAATCTGTGACAATTGTGACACTGAAACATCCTATGCTGCTTAGACATTACAAAACTGGTTATCCCAGACATCAGAAAGAAAACCCAAGACAGCCCTCAAAAAACTGCAGTAGCAAACTAAACTTATTAGACATGCTTTCAGTCAAGGAATGCTGGACATACAGTAACTGTTCTTGCGTGTTGGACAATACAGAAGGACAGGCAACCGAAGACAGGAAACAGATAAAGAAATGCGTGACAGATTCCAATGGTATTTCCAAGAAGAGGGAGTATTCAGAACAAGAAAAGGAAGTGAGAAAAAGAGCCAAAAGAGGCACTTGTCTGGCCTCTGAAACTGAGCAGACGTTTGACATGACATGAAGAACCTGTATAAAATAACCAAATTCCTCTGGGGCAACTGTAGAGCAAACCATATGATGGGATGAGACACAGAGGATTTCAGGAAGAAAAGAACCAGCAAAAACATTTTCAAGAAGAGGAAAATGATCTTGAGATCAACCTGCCTGCAAGACTGAAGTCGTGGATTCCACCGTGTCAGTCAAAAAAGCCAAAGCACCTCGTAGCATTGGGATCGTCTGAGAGATGCTGAAAGCTGAATGAAAACAAGCACAAACGTTTCTCGCGCAGATACTGTAGCAATATTGCTGCATCTCAAGGTGTTCAGCAGAATCATCCTCAGAAGAACTGAAGCTATACTGTAGATGGTAACCTTACTCACGCCATTTACATTTACAACAGTCTTTACTTCAACTTCTTACACTTTAAATCGAATTTTGTTTGACCCACAAGAATGTCGTTGGACTTCACAGTAAGTCCCACTGGAAAATAGTTTGTATACCCAAGAAGAGGGTAACTACTGCTTGAAATTGAATGCAATTGAATACATCCTCAAACCAGGCAGTATCCTCTCACAATTTCCATTTAGCGTTGCCATGGATATACTCATTAAAGAAAACATTAAAGGGGAATCGGATGGACCCCCATCGCCGGTATGGAAGATCTGGTCTATGTTGATGACATGAACTGGCTCTCAACTCTCAAGAACCTTATGTGCTATTCGGGGCACGAAAAAGATTAAATGAATGAAATGAGTGAGATAATGAAGCCGTTTATCAATAAGCAAAGCAGGCCGTAACAGGTCTGCATGCATGAAATGCAAACCCGAGTTCAACATTCCCTCAGAAACGAACTCCCCCCATTAACAATTTATTTAGTCAGTGAATTAAAATGTGCTTTATTTTTTCTCTTTGCTCTGTGAAGGAGCTCCCAGAAAAATGGAAGAATCTTAAAAAGGTTGCCTTTACAGTAAAGCATGAAGTTGCACCTCTGCAGTCCAATGAAGTGTCTGTTATCAGAAGGAAATGTGTACATTTTGAGGTAAGATGAGCTTTGTGCTTTGAACCAAGCCATTTCTCTCTTTTTGTCCTGGTAACAAGCTGGAGGTAGGCTTCAGCGAAGCGAGAAATTGTAAACTCTAAAAAAAGGGCTGTCTAAAGATAACAATTCAGTGTTTGTTGGTAATGCATTTTGGATAGATCTGATAAGGCAAAGCCTACTTCAAAATGGGAGTGAAGTTTCCTCCCCTTGTGTGGGGAGTTATGTTTAATCCTGTAGCTTGATATTCACTTGCAAATACTTCTGTCACCATAAATATGTATTTGCTTTCTTCATATACCATTCAATCCAGCTTTATTAAAGGGGATTTATTTCTTGTCCACCATTTTTGTCCTCTGGTTCCATGGAGCTTATAATGTCTGTGAGCAAACGGAATCCCTCCTTTCATTATTTATAAAGCAATATGACACCCGCAGTTGGCTGGTAGGCAGCAAATTGCTTTTGTTTATTATATTTTATTACATGGAAAGATTCAAAATGAAACCGCGAGGAAATGTATTTAGAATTTCATGCACTATAACAATGCAATATACACACAGGCCATTACTCCCTGAAGTATGTTAAATATTTCAAACCAAAATTGATTTCTAATGAAATTAACCATATACCTTTCCCATGCTTAAAAGCTTAAAATGTTTTGGCTCAGGACAGTTAAATGAGTAATTATTGGTTGACCACATTTTTTTGAAAACATGGAATATTATAAAGGTTTTTGAAGGAACCTTCTTGAGAGGCGTCTCTTTATGAATGCATCTGAGACAGGTTGTTGGTAAGAAGGTTTTTGGTTTGTTCAAGAGTAAAGAATTCCATTCAACCGCCTGCTTGCCGTCACTAAACTTATTAATGTTACAAACGGTTCTCTCCAATAAAATAAAGCTTATTGTCAACAACTTTTGGAAGATCCTATTTCCAACAATGAGGTCTGTCTTTTAATCCCTGTAAAGCCGTCTGAAGCTCATTATGCCCTGTGTGGATGTGCAGTGGTGTTATTTCGATTAAAACAGCATAGAGTCTGTCAGTTTTTCACAAGGGCTGAATCAAGCTGTCAATTATAGCATGTGTTTATGTAAATTATATGTTTGTTAACGTTCTGGTAAAAATGTTCTTTCAGATCAAACAGCATGAGTTCAGGGAACAGTTTCGGAATGAAATCATCTTCAGGATTGATGTAGATGATCCTTATAAGCTTATAGACAAGGTAAGCATCTAGCTCCAGATTAATCTCATCCATTGTTGCTTTGCACAGTATGCACAGCCTGAGATGTGTCAATTGGGCTCTTTTCTGAACTGACTTGTACTTTGCTGTATTCTATAAAATGACATTGTGAAACTTGTCTCTGTATATTTATTTGTTATGTCTGTCAGGGGTATTGAAATACAGGCACAATCAGATCAGTTAGTGACTATAACTAACTGAACTACATGTGACAAATGGCCTCCTCTTTGTCTTTAACCTGTCTTGTGTTCAGTTCTTTGGTCAATTGAAATGGAGTTCTATCATTGAAGAACTTCTTACCTCACAGATCTGATGTGGAAAGATTTGGAATGTCTGCCTTAAGAAAGGCGAATGTGATCTTTATTAATGAAAATACACCATTGTGGTTCGGCGAGGTTTAATGGACAGTAAAACTTAGAATATTTATTTTCTTACAGTTGAGTTGCTGTTGAGAAATAGTTTGCCTAGTTGAAGTAAACTATAGACTTGAACTAAGGTTAGAGTTCATGATAAACCTGGACTTCATTTCTGGTTTGGGTTACATCTTAAATTTAACAAACGGTGTGAGTTTAATTTTCGATTTCTTTAACATTAAATATATGTAGAGAGAATAGACGTTATTTTTAATAGAAACATGCCGGATACAGGCTTTCCTCCCAACAAGTGCATTGGGGAAAGATCTTTGTGTAGACATGAGATTTTATTTTTTCCAAGTTGATTTTTCAGTGATACCCCTGTGAATCTGAATTCTGTTATAGCTGTTGTCCAAGGCACATAACTGGCTATGTTGATTTTGATGTAGCACATTTTTAATTTTCTTGTTTTTGTTCCAACTGAGTTGTCAGTTATCCGAGAGAGCTATCTCCACCAGTTTAAGAGAAAACAGAAGTCAAAATAAGCAAGTCATTAATTCAATTTAAGGTTCAGTTAAGCAATTGAAGAGCTCAGCTGGAACAAAAATTAGCAAACACAGTCATCCATCAGGTTAGGAATGCCTACAGTTGGTGAATAAATAAATTCCCTTTAAGAATTTGTTGTGGCTGAAGATATTGTGTTATATACTGTATAAGCTGACAAAAATCTCAGACTTGAGAGCATTGTGTTACCTGTCCATTTTCAGAGTAATAGGAGTGTGTCTGAACTGGAAAGGGAAATGAGAAAGTTGCAGGAGACAGCTGACCTTTTTGAGGTCAACGTTCCCGATTACAAACAGCTGAAGCAGTGCCGATCGGATATCATCCTGGTGAAGTCTGTGTGGGACATGGTGATCTTTGTGAAGGTAAGGAGAGGCATTACATGTACTGTATAACACAAGGGGCTCCTGAGAGGCTCAGGCAGTGAAGGAGCTGGGAATGCAGGATGAGCTTTATGGCCCAGACATCACTAGTTTAAGCCTGATTCATGTCACTAGCCGACTGTGACTGTGACGGGTATCTCCTTGCTGCAGCACACAATTGGCTCAGCACTGCCAGTGTAGGGTGGGACTAGTCTGCAAGGCTCCTTACAGCAAAGGGCAACTCCTGAAACCTACTGGATAACAGTAAGATCAATGAGAGATGCACTGTTCTTCCAGGCGTTGCCTGACAAGGTATTGTGGTGTTTCCAGTGTATCAAATGGCAAGTGGCTCTGCAGGTGGGCATATGGGAGGAGTGTGTCTATGTTTCTCATTCTCTCACAGTAGGATCCAGTCTTTAAACATTTCCCATTGAAAGTTTTTCCCATTGAATATGTGTATACATACAAAATATGGTAACATATATTCTTTTTTTAAGTTGCTTGTTGGGTGGTTGTTATCCACATAAAAGTTTTTATTGGATTTGTTTTATTTTCTAACACTGTTATTCCTATTATATAATTATTTTCAAAGACAAGTATTGAAGACTGGACAAAAACCCCCTGGAACGAGATTAACGTTGAGCAAATGGATATGGACTTGAGACGATTTGCCAAGGTGTTTCTTTTTAAACTTGCTATGAAAAAAAACCCCAAGCATTTTAACTGACATTTGATATTGAAAAAAAATGACATTTTGTTATATTATACCTGTCGTTGTTGAATAATAACTGCATTTTTAATTAATGTTGGAAGAATTTTTGCAATTCAAATATCACTTCATTAAATAAGTTGACATTGCTTTTTCTTCTTAGAAACTAGGTAAATAGACAGAAAAGCCATTTTATGATTCTGGTGTGAATGATACAATATCTTCAAATAGATTTTCCGTTTAGAACGATGTATTTTAGAAGTGGTCCTAATATATTTCAATGTAAACTGATTTCTAATTGTAGGAAATGAAAACTCTTGACAAAGAGGTCCGTGCTTGGTCGGTTTATACTGGACTGGAATCAACAGTGAAGAATCTGCTCACTTCGCTTCGGGCTGTCAATGAACTGCAGAACCCCACTGTCAGGGAAAGACATTGGCAACAGCTAATGAATGCCACTGGGGTAAGATTCTGGCCTTTTCACGGCCTTTATGTGCTCCAGATTTGGGATATTTGCATATCTTACAGTATCCATAGAGTTACTTTCAAATTTTTATCCTGCAGGTTTGTTTCGTAATGGACGACACAACAATTCTGGGAGATCTGTTAGAACTACAGCTGCACAGGGTGGAAGACGAAGTGAAGAATATTGTGGATAAATCGGTAAAAGAAATGGCAATCGAGAAGGTAATGGTTTTGTTAAATGTTATCTGTTACTGTATTTTATTGGATAGCACGCGTTTCTGTGCATTTTCTTTTCTGTTATTTTTGTTTTTTTTCTAGGTGAAAATACTGTTAATGTTGTTTTCTTTTTCTCGGTGCTCATACAAACTATCAAGCAAGTTTGTTCTATGGGGCTGGGTCAGGGCAACGAAGCGAGTTTTGTCTCAGTTTTTTTGTCTGATTTTTCAGTAATGTGTATGAAATTTCAGAATGCCACCATTACGAAATGTTCATAACATTCCACTAGTAAAAAGGAAAAGTCACTTATAGGCCAGTCAAAATTCTGAACAAAGCAAAAAGATGAATTGGTCACATCTATGTTGTGAGACTTGCACAAAAATGCAGTGTATATATCCTTAATTCTTTTGCCTGTGTGTCCGCTATATCACATAAGAACTGTACTTTCTGATGGTGGGGTTGTTGCGCCCTATCTATTAAGAGAGTGGTGGGCAGCCTGTATTCCAGCCTTATGTGCTCCTCAAAGACACAAACAGCGCCCTCCGGAGGTTCCAAACAATAAAACAACTATTTTGCTCAGAAGGTTTTTGATGATCAAACATATTCAAATCAGGTTTATATTACTCAGCAGTAATGTGTGATATTCAGAAATGACATATTCTTTCCCTCTAGGCTGTCTTGGGCTTTGAAATGTCAAACTGTCAAGCTACTGCATTATGCATGATTTAAAGAAAATTAAACATTAAATTCTCAAATATAATGGAGCTAGAAATTTAAGTTTACTTCAATTATGTTATTTTATTGTTAAAGGAAGAACTATACTTATGGCATAATTTATGCTGCAGGTGCTTACAGAGATAAACCAAACCTGGAGTATGATGAACTTTTCTTATGAAAAGCACCACAACACAGGCATACCTTTGTTAAAATCTGATGAAAACTTGATAGAAACCCTGGAAGACAATCAGGTATTGATTTGTTGATCGATCTGTCTGTTTCTTTCTGTATGGCTAGAAAAAGGCATAAGCAAGTTTGTGTTTTTTGTTCATTGTCTGCCTGATTGTATTCTTTTTCGTTGTGAACTGAGTCAAAATGATTTGTGCAGCAGATTATATGTGAATGTTGTGGGTCTGAGGCTCTACATAAACTAAGGTAAACAAAAAAGATATGTAAATGAAGTTCCCAGGTTTCTGAATGCTAGAGAAATGCTAGAAATCTCACACTTTTAACTTATACAGTACGGTTGTTTAAGAGACCTGGCAATAATGCCAACCTCAAAAACTGTTTTGTTCGGCACCTGTGGATACACTCAAACTCCACAGGATAACACCGTTAGCCTGTTAAATATGAAACTGATATAACTCAGAGTGAAAGACTGCTATGTTGTTCAGGGAAATTGGCAAAACACAGATCTGGAGTTTTCCAATGATGTCTCCATTGTTGACATTCCTGATCACAGGAAAATGGCACCACAAAGTTTCTTAACTGATTGGTTGAAACAGTATTGTTAAAAATCAAGAGAATCCCCTTCCCTTTCTCACAATCCCAACTTTTGGGCCAGGAGGTGTGGTAGGTGCGGATTTGAAGTTTGCAATGATTGATAGCTAATGTGGTGTTCATGATGTTTCTTTGTTAAAATGGGGAAGCACGGACAGATTCAGGTAGATTTCAAGGCACCTGAAAACTATGTCTGGCCACAGCTACAAGTAGCCCCCCCCCCCCCCCCCCTTATGACAGAGCTTGTATGCCTCAATATCGCTACAATTCTGTTACTGTCACTCTATAAGTAGATTCTAATTGGGTGTTATCTTGGGAAAGTGTAGAATCGCCGCTTTACTCCAGTATAAAACATTCCCATATGAACAAACTGCAGCATCCAGAATGCAATAGGAACGTGCTCTAAGAAGCACCAGATTGGTAGGTTTTCCCTAGTGTCAAAAATGTTAAATGGATACTTCCCAAACTATCTAGGAGTTGCAAATAAAATAATTGAAGTAGTGAACAATGAACAGCTTTTGGTGTTGTTTAAAAAGCTAATTTTAGTGAAGTGTTTTTTTTTTAATTCCACAGTATACACAAACTGTTAGCTATTATATAGAATGTGATGGTGGCTAATTTTGAGCTAACAACCTTACACATTTTGAAACGCTGTTTGGGACAAGCTTTTTTTTTTGCTCTGGATTTATCCTTTAAGATTTCCCAGCCATTGCTAGCACAGGAGTCAAATTTGAAGATCTTTTCCAAACAACCTTTTTCTTAAAATCATCTAGACTGTGATCTCTAGGTTTCCCCCCTTTAACTGTAAAGTAGTGACATGATAGAAGCCCATTGAAGCCCATATTATTAATTGTTGCATGGAATTTACTTTAATTAAATGACTTCAGCCATTTTTCAGCACTCCCCTGGTCTTTTGATATATATCTTATTTTAGATCTCTTATTTTAGACTTTGTGACTTTTTAAGCACATCTTTGAAATAAAATATATTTTCTTTGAAATAAAATATATTCTGCAACAATTAGCGTATGTTGTTCTCTAAATAGGTTCAGCTGCAGAATATCCTAATGAGTAAGTACGTGGAGTACTTCTTGGTTCAGGTGACCACCTGGCAGAAGAAGCTGATGGTGGCCGATCAGGTCATTTCTATCTGGATGGCAGTGCAACGGACTTGGGCCCACCTGCAGAGCATCTTTACCAACTCCGAGGACATACGCAATCAGCTGGCCCACGATGCCAAGAGGTTTGAGGGTATTGACCTCGATTTCCAGGTGCTCCCAATTTCTGTTCATCGTTTGTTCATATGCGAAATCTGCTTGAACATGGTGCAGACATGTTTACTTATCCCACTTATTTGTTTCCCAATCAGAATCTAATGGCCGCAGTCGTTCAAACCAAAAACGTAATTGATGTTACAAATCAAACGGGATTTTTGGAAAACTTAGAGGCGCTTCAACAAAGGTACGGCTGTGTGCAGCTACATTGCAGGTGCACGTGTCGTTGAATCTTAAAGGTGAGGCTTGGATTTATGAACGTATGAAGGTCTCATTCCAAGTCACATGGATTGACAAAATATGAATTCTCAAAAGGTAAGCCATTCCTGCTAGAAAAGTTAGAAACAGCTGACTAAGAGTTACTCTTTGTTGTCTGTTGTTGTGTCATCCACAATTTGATGTGATGAGGTCTTGAGCCGCTTTATTTTAAAAGCTTTATCTACATGTAAAACGTGAAACATCAAAATGACTTCCTCTCACAGTAGCTGAAGACTTCACCCCCTGAGTTCTTGACAATTTAATAGTCTGCTGAATTATATAAGAGGATCAGAATGCCAAAGTAACTTATCTATCACAATTCAGTAACCAAGATGTTAGATTGTATGTGAAGACTAATCTAAGTAACTGTATTTGTAGCACAATATGACCATCACTGCTTTGCTGTGAGCTCCTTTGACTGTTCAATAGTGATGCTCTGTATGAGAAATGTAGATAAAAACTTTGGGCGTGAAGACCTATCTGAGCTGTACAACTACTGATGATACTGTTCTGTAGCCGTATAGAGCAGGTTTCCATCTCTCTGACACACATAAAGAGTCCATTTGATTGTGATACAAATTTTGAAAGTTCAAAAATAGCTAGACAAGACAGCTTGACTCTTTCTATGCTGGAAGCTGCGCTGGTCAAAACTAGTTGTATGTAAAGGTGAAAGACATAACAGCAATGGTCAGTGGTATACCAACGTGATCTCATTCATTTCTGTATATTTAAACATTAACACTCATTTCCACAAATCTGTCCATCTGTGCTTAGGCATTCCTTAGGAGCAGCCTGCATAAACACTATTCACGTCCACATAATCAGACAACAGGCGACCTGCTTTTTGAACATGAAGGAATTAGGTTTAACTGTATTCTACAGCTATGGCACACTGATGAATCCTAAAAAGGGTGAATCAGCTGTCAGTGGCTGCTAACATTGAATACCGTATAAGCAAAATGTGAAATTGAAAGATGTTCTTCATTAGACAGGCACATCGTTTTTTGAAGCCTGTGAAACCTCACCAGATTTTCTTGAGATAACTTAATTTCTCTAATTAAGAGAAACTTTGTTTCTTTTAATAAACAACACATGTATCTTATAAATAATATATTTCAAGATACACTCAGTTTGCAATTTAATAAGCCAGAAATCAGAACAGAATTCTCAGAACAGAAGAAATGCTGCTAAATGGTGACTAGCCAACAGTTCCCCAAACGTCCTATGTATCTGCTTCTTCCTTAATAGCCTGTTTGGCGTCCCTTCTTTAAGGCACACCTCATCTTCAGGTTCATCTTATTATAAGAGCTGTGGTGATTTTTGTGGACTACTTTACATTGAGGCTTGTTGTACAATACTGCTGCCATAGTATGTGTCTTAATGAGGGACTTTTGCCGTAGAGCGAATTCCACCTTGCTTGTAATTAAGACAGATGCAATGGGACATTGTTATCATGCATCATACATCCACTCCTAAGAAACCTGGAAAGTACATGCAGCTCAATTTCATGGACCTAAGTGAAATCCGATCCAGATTTCTTTGGCCTGAGAAATTTCTGAAACTGTTTGATGGAAATCCTGGACTCGGTGCAGCCACTGGGGGGTGGTGCTGGGTCTGGGTCTCCAGATCCTGTACAGAAATACCATTATTCAGCGGCAGCCAGCTTTCCACTTCTCCCACTGCTGGTAACCAAGAGGAAGGGATGCCTTGGTAAGGATTAAGGATGTGTTTAGGTTGATACGAAGTTTGGTTCGGGTAAGGCCGTCTTAATTATGGTAATTAATCCCTGGTAATTATGTTTTGCAGGCTATCAGTGTGTGAAAAAGCCCTGGCAGAGTATCTGGAGACCAAAAGGCTCACTTTCCCCCGGTTTTACTTTGTATCGGCATCGGACCTACTGGAAATCGTTTCCAAGGGAACACAGCCAACACAGGCAGGATTAAAAACACCCGCCTTGTTTCATGTGTTTGATAGGAATGAATTCCCGGGAGCTGACCTGTCTTGTTGTCGTAAATCAGGTGACAAGACATTTGTTGAAACTTTTCGACAACCTTGCTGATCTGAAGTTTAAAGAGAGCGAGGACGAAGGAGGAAGAACGGTGGCGGTGGGGATGTTCAGCAGAGAAGGGGAGTATGTGCCTTTCTCGGAGCCCTGTGTGTGTGAAGGCCAGGTAAGCCTTTTAAACCTGCAAAAAAAAGGTTAGAAGGTTTTGATTCTGTCCGTCCTGCGAGAATGAGATAGACGTCAATCATATCTGATGTGTAATGTGTGCTGCTGGACCCAGGAATCAAAATGTCTCTGTACATCCAAACACTCAACCAACATAACAAACAAACCCACTATGCCAAAAATTGAAATCTGAACACTCTTGGGAGTCCTGGAAGTAATGCCATCATGACAGTCCAGTCTCATCTTATATTGAGAGACCTGTGACTAATGCCCATAGACTAATATATCACTCAAAACAAATTAGCATTTTGGTCATGACTGATGAAACAATAACATAAGAACTTGACTTCTTCTGTTTTAGAGATTGGACAATTACTGTTAACTGCCCGGTTTTTTTACTATGTACCCTCATACTTTGATGGCCGTATATAGGGATCTTCCTGGATTATTGGGTCAAGTTTGAAAACCAGGACGAAATAGAGCCTGGGTCCTTTCTTGGCTCATATGATATCATGCACAATGAAACAAAGCCCATCCCAGACATCTGTGTGTTGGAAAAAAAAGGAATAATTGTTACACCCTGGCTGGGAGTGACTCGTGTCCTGGTGTTTCCCCTAACAACCAGCACATTCAGACGGGGACTCGGTCTGTATAACCCTGTGCAGACTCTCTCAGGACAGATCTCCCAGCCGCCATTAATTTGTGAGTCAGGCGCACCCTCATCATCCAATTGAGCTCCTTATTTAAGATCCTGCCCAGTGCTCTGACATTGAGATACACTCTGTTTCTCTTCCCTGAAATGTGCTACTTCTTCCTTCGCTGCAGGGCACTGACTGCACAGGGATTTTTTATTTTCTTCAATGCCGCCTTTCCCTTGAGCCACACTATCACCGAGTACTCTTTCTGAGCACCTCAGCTAGTCCGCCTCGCAAGTTAAGGCAAACCTTCACCTCACCTGAATTCCTCTGAGTTTCTCTGAGCCCCTGCACTTGGAGCTCTAGCTCCGAACAGCAATATAATCTCTTAAGAGTTCGCCAAGTAGGCATATATCTCTCTCCTCAGGCAGAGCGCTGGTTGAGTCACTTAGAGGAGACTATGCGCTGCACAGTCCAGCAGGAGATCATGGAGGCTGTGGCTGCCTATGAAGACAAGCCTCGCGATCAGTGGCTCTTTGACTACCCTGCCCAGGTTGCCCTTACTGGCAGCCAGATCTGGTGGGCAACCGATGTGGGAATAGCCTTTGATCGTGTCGAAGAAGGGTTTGAGACGGCCTTGAAGGACTACAATCGGAAACAGGTTTGTTTCTTTTTCTAGGAAGCGGGGTGGGGTGGCTAGGGCTTTGGACTCCTAACTCCAAAGCTGTTGGTTTAAATCTCAGGCAGGACACTGCTGTAGTACCCCTGAGTGAGGTGAACTGCACAGCTGTGTGAATGGGTACAAATTCTGCTCACTATGGATAAAAAAAAAAATCAATTGGTTATAATAAATGTTTAACCAGGATCTCCAAATTTCACTTTGATAATAAACGTCCACATCTGAGAGAGCTGAGAAATGCCCTGAAAAACTTTATTTGCTATAGATTTATCAGGGAAAACCAAAACGTTTCAGATTCTCCTTCATAAACCTGAAGAATTCAAAACAACACAGCTGTCAGGTTTGATATATCCTTATTTGAGTCCAATAAGGCTCTCTGTTTCACAATGGATTTATTGCAGTTCCATGGAAGGAGTTATTGAAACTGTGTTTACTTGTTTTAGTGCCTTACATCTGTATTGAAGTCTAATTATTTTTGCAGATTGCTCAGCTGAATGCTCTTATCAACATGTTGCTCGGAGACCTCACCCCTGGCGATCGTCAGAAGATCATGACAATATGCACAATTGATGTTCATGCTAGAGACGTTGTAGCCAAGCTCATAGCGCAGAAGGTAATTCTATTGTAGCAATTTCCTTAATGCATTTAAAGCATAAAAGCATTAAATAAAGCATAATTTCCTTCTTAAGACATTTTCTGCTGCTAATATAAGAGGATGACAGCATGTTTTGATTTTTATTCATTTTCATCTTTCATATCAATTAAATTGCACATGAAGTAGTACCATTTCTGTTTATGCTGCACTTACCAACTGCCTTCCACAAAACAGTTCTCCAATTCAGGATTTTATTGAAGAAAAGTGTGACTTATTATACCGTAAGGATTATGCTTGTTAAAGGGCAATAATGTGATGTGTTATGACCTCCTTTAATGAGAAAGCCGTGGGTCTGATGGAAAGAAGAATATATACATAAAAAGTGTTCTTTATTATATAGTAGACACATTTTAAGAAGATTTTCCAGTGATGATCACAATGCTCTCAAATTGGCCATCAGTGCCACAAAATCAATACAGTCACACATATAGCAGCTTAAAGAATGAAATATGCTGTAGACCTCATGTGACTGGTTTGCCCAGTATGTTCAATTTGAGCTCCAGTTTCTTTTTCCAGCAGTCCCATTGTGTTTGTTTTGGATATTCCTCTCATTCTCCTTATTTCATTTCTGTCTGTGATCCATTTGAAATGGGATGAATGACACCATGTGCAGTTTGTAAAAAATTGAGATGCAGTGATGAATTCACACATTGCCGCAGGAGTTCCAGATTTCAAAGCCCAAATGTCGATTATTCAGTAATTTATCTTAAAATGGAACTGCTCTTGGATAAGCAATGAGAAAAAAAAACAAAAGACACTGTATACTCATGTAGTATAGTTGGAGTGCCTTGAACGTTTGGTTAGACCTCTTAGCTGCAGGAAAAGTCCTGTTGTGACAATGCCTGCATAGTGGGTTTGCCAGAGAGAGGTTCTTGATAAACACAATCTCTCTCCAAATCTGGCACTGTGAGACCGGGTGATGTAGAGGACAGTTAGAATTTATGAAGGTTGCTGTCATGGCTGCTTTCTTTATGTGATAGGATTCCTTTAAGATTGCTTGATTTCTTCCAGATTTCTAAAGCCTTTTGGAAAAGGAAGAGACCGCATATTAAACATTCCACTCTGCAGTGTGAACAATTTGTGTAGGTTTAGATCTGCAGAATTTTACCTTTTCTATTTCTACTCCTTCGTTGTGCCATCATTATTTGTTTAATTTAACTATGACTCTATTACAAATTTTAATCTTGTACTTGAAGAATACTTCATTTGTCCATATAGACTTCAATGTTTAATTTGTACTGATATGTCCCTAGTGTAGTGTCGTGGGTAAGCCTTTGGGCTCTTAACTGATTATGGGTTCAAGTTCCTGCAGGAGACACTGCTGTTGTACTCTTAAGCAAGGTACCATACCCCAGCAGCTCCAGTTCTCCCAGCTGTGTGAGTGGGGACTTGAACCAGCACAGGATAATCTCAGTTATTAACCAGTGTCCTATCCAGGGAGGAATCACATGTTCTTTAGTCCTTTTAATGCTCAAGAAACTGGGATGAGCTCTGGCCCTATAAGCTTCTATGGCTCAGGCATGGACTTTACCTGCATCAGATCCACAAAAAAGAGACATCATGTGCTTTCTCCTATTTCTCCTATAACACCTCACAGGTAATTTCCCTTTATCTCTACTTTGAAGAAATAAAAGGATTCACATTCTAACTGATGGTCCAGGTTCCTGGCTCTTTTTTTTTTTATTTACGTCTGAATTTTGCCAAGCTTTCCTGTAGTGTCCCATGAGGCAAGTGGTGGGGAGGACAGAAAAATATGGTTTACAGAACTTGATTCTATTTGTAGGAACTTGTTCCTACTCCTGTGTCTATGCTAGGCACACGGAACTGTAGAGTGTCTATAGGTGTCTACCTTTATGGACATATTTTGAGAGTGTCTTAAGGGTCTTATGTTTTGGGAACAAGATTCTTTGTCTACAATTTCAGATAAAGATATTTCCTGCTTTCGGTTAGTGTTTTTGTTGAAAGATGACATCAAACTTGGCCTTGTGCAGCTGTTGACATGGATCTCGTTTGTTGGCCCGACTGCAGTTTAAAAGGACTTGAGACTGCAATGGGAGCCTCCACATTTCCTCCTTTGACATTATTGGACCTTAGCCTTTCATGATCATTTCTTTTGGCCTTCATCACATAAAAATCTGGTTTAATAATTCAACAAAAAAGACATTTCATTTTTAATTTTCTAGAATAAAACACTAGTCTCTCACAACATATTTTTTATTTGTAGTTTTAACAGCGAAAATATTCTAGTTAATATAACTTACTGTTAAGGATAAAAGCTGAGACAAGAATACATTGTTTTCTGTCAAGAAACCTCATCATATAAAGGTTTTAATGGCTGAATAGTTTGAACAAAAATACACTCTGGGGTCTGTTTCTGTGATTGACTGTTATCTGTGTGAATCTCATTCGCCAAGAAGTGAGTTTGGAGTGAGAGAGGGAAGAGCCCAGCAGGGAGTCTGTTCAGACTGGGGGAGTGAGAGAGATGTACTTGGAGTGAAACTAAGACTGAGGGAATCCCAGGAGCCATATCAGTCAGCCCTGGAAGACTGCACATGATCCCACACACTTGGCTCTATATTCATCATACTTGCATTAAATGCTTATTTTGTAATTCAGATCTGCTAAGGCCTTTCTGGTCAGAAATGAGGATTGATTGTTAGAGTTGGCACAGAGAGAGTATTATTTTCTTCGGTGATGTGACCCAGCAGGCTCCTGAGATTTTGACTATGTCTTTTTATTAGGTGACTAATGGACAGGCGTTCGCCTGGCTGTCCCAGCTACGGCACCGCTGGGATGAGGACCAAAGGCATTGTTACGTAAATATTTGTGATGCTCAATTTCAATACTCTTATGAGTACCTGGGAAACACCCTGAGGCTTGTCATTACTCCTCTAACAGACAGGTAAGACTGCAATACTTAGACTCATCAAAAATAATGTTAACGATCCAGCACTATGTAGTCTGGATTAAAAACATCCTGTAACGCATATTTTTTAACAGGATTACTTTTAGATACAGTACACAAGGGACAATGCACATGATTTCTGAAATACAGATATTTTTTCAAGATATTTTATAACCAGGAGTATGGAATTGTGTTTGTTTAAAAATTAAAAACAAAAAATAATCTGTCCATCCAATTCTGAACTGCTTCATCTCATTAATTAATCTCATCCCGGCAAGCAATGGGCATAAGGCAGGATACACGATACAACATAGATACAGTATGTCCGTATTCACACCAGGGCCAATTTTCTAGAAACCAATTAACCCACCAGTATGTTTTATAGGCTGGGACCCAGCAAAAACCCATGTTAACAGGGTGAGAATTGAACCCAGGACACAAGCTATGCAAGGCTGCGACCTTAAATTATGAAATTATTAACTAGTAATTTATTTTAAACAGGATCACCACGATTAACAGTTTTGAATCCACCTGAAAGTAAAATTTCAAAGGTAATAATAGAGTTAAGATTGAACCAAATTAACTGGACATTTACATTACATTCATAGTTTTTTGTTGAAAGCAGTGCATTTTGTACTCAAGCAGGGGCAAGACATTTTAAGTCTTATTCAATACATAAAGTAAGTGTGAAAAAATACTTTTGTGTTAAAAAAACACGTTTTCTTTTTTTTTATATTATTCAGTCACAATACTTATAGAGTTACTTTACACACTACTTTATACGTTTTAAAATATCATTAATTTAAAATATCATAAATTGTTAAAAAGTGTGTTTTTGCCCAAGGTCCAATGGTTACTTAAATTTCACTTCACAAATCAAGTGTTGTTATAAATTAGTTATTTCCAGTGATGATTGGTATTCCATTGCCCTCTGATACAGCTCACTGATTACAGTAAAATTAATCAGGTAAAATTAAAATTATGTCCAGAATGACAAATTTAAATTATACCCAGAGAGGAGGGCTGGTATGAGGGGGAAAAAAAACAGACCGAGACTTTTGCTGCAAAACAGAGAATCACCCTTTTCAAAACCTTGAAGAAACCCGAAGAGGTGTTATGTCAGTATTATTCTTTATACATTCATTTGTTTTCCCCCTTATGCAGTGTTCACTTGTTTTAAAATCAAAAATGTCTCTTAGTGGCAACAGTTTGGTAATATCATTAGTATCACGACTAATGAATGTCTCTCTTATAGGCAACTTTTACACCTACAGTTAGGTTACTTTGTCCCTACAGTACACTGCTCCCCCCCACCACCACTATCACATGCAATGTAAACAAATGCTTTAGGCTCTTCAAGCGGCTACTTGTAGCTTACACATCCTTATCATTCTGCACGACTCCATTCTTTCTGCTTAGATTGGTTGACACGTCCACTATTCTAGCTAAACAAACTTATTTGGATTGGTGGTAAAAATCTGAAAGTCACGAACACTGATTCTTGAACATTACATAGAGGTTGTTATTGGATGTTGCCAGTGGCCATGTTAGAGTCAGTATCCTATCTTTGTTTTGAGTCTTTATCCTATCATTATCAAATCATTATCCTATCTTGG
The DNA here is from genome assembly GCF_055471065.1 of Atractosteus spatula. Classification (NCBI taxonomy): domain Eukaryota; kingdom Metazoa; phylum Chordata; class Actinopteri; order Semionotiformes; family Lepisosteidae; genus Atractosteus; species Atractosteus spatula. Next base: position 26,733,627 of record NC_142718.1, read on the forward strand.
TTTTGAAACTGTTTTTATTGTCAACTGAGTGTTCTATACTTGCTATTAAGACTGTAGAAGAGATGTTGTGATATCTGAAGTGCAGGGGGATGACTTGGTTGGACTGTTCTGCTGATCAGTAAGTGTCTATGTTGTCTTTGAAGGTGCTACATCACCCTGACTCAGTCACTCCACCTGACTATGAGTGGAGCTCCCTCGGGCCCTGCTGGTACTGGCAAGACTGAGACCACCAAGGACCTGGGCCGGTCTCTGGGCATCATGGTCTACGTTTTCAACTGCTCTGAGCAGATGGACTACAAGGTAGCCAATCGTGAACGTGCACCCATTCACTAAGAGAATCTGTGCCATCTGGAACAAGCTACAATACATAATCACATTGTTAAAGCTGACACAGGGGGATCCTTAAAGTAAAGGATTAATGGAATTCTTGGATCATTTAGCTGCTAGCAAGAAATATCTACAAGAATAGACAAAGGATAGGAATAATAGAATACTGTAACTATAACTTTTAAAGATTTTCTGTAAAAGAAGTTTTCATTCATTTGTACAACACAATTCTCTTCTGTTCCTATCTTTTTTATTTTTTGCTCTGCATTTCAAATTCCTCTGAAACCCTTGTATACTGTATATAGTGAGCATCAAAAGACACTTTTCATTTATAGCAGGAACACATATACGAAGTTTTGAGGAAAAGGCAGCATTTGCTGTGGTGAAAACTCAAGACCCATGAGAGAGGTTAATGTATGATACTGATTTTCGTCCACAGCAGAGGCTGTACTGTGAATCAAAAACACTTCTGTCATTGCAACAAACACAAGCTTTGTAACTGGGAAACATGCTATTCACAAGGTTGCAGATGTTGTCTTGTGGAAGCAGTTGTTGCCTGGTCTAAGGTCACCCCAGCTCATCCTGCAAATATTGAAAAGGGAATCCATATCATGACCTTGATCCCAGAACCTGATCAGTGTAATGACATGCTGCTAGGTTGCTATCAATCACTATAAGTGGGGTTCTGTATTGCCTAGACCCTTCTACCCAGATCATCACACTTGGACATCCTCATTGATGCGTCTGCTATGCACAACAGTTTAAGAAATAACTTTATTGGCCATATACAATGTCTTGTATGAGGAATCTGTCTTTTCGCATACCCCAACTTGCTCTCCATGAGACACACAGACAGGGAGAGAAGCTTGGGGTCAGAGTGCAGGGTCAGCCATTTATACAGCACCCCTGGAGCAGTTGGGGTTAAGGGCCTTGCTCAGGGGCCCAGCGGAGTAGGATTCCTCTGCTGGCTGCGGGATACAAACCCGCAACCTTCCAGCCACAGGCACAGAACCACCGCCCCATTATAGGATATCTGCACCATATTCTCTCACATACAACATTAAGATGCTCATGGTGCTCTTGTTGCTGAAGAGGACTTGATTCCACTGCTCACAGCTGATCACAGATGTTGATGTGACCTGGCATTTCTGATGCAGTGGAACTGGCAGCGTGAAAGATTAAACTTAATGATCAGGGGAAGGTACTGTATTGTGACTTGTGGTTTCCGAGATTGTATCCTATCAATTTCGGGCTGTTCCTCCCTGTAACATCTTGCCAGTTCAGAAATTGCTGGCTGTGAGCGACAGTGTGTTGACTTATCCCAGCCTCCAACATACCGATGACAAGAAGGTAGTGTTTTTCTGATAATCTGGGCATACTGTCTATATTTTTCTTTCTTGATTTTCATTGGGCAAGACATTGAGCAGGTTAATCAGCTTAATCAAAATTGTGCCAAAAATGTTTAATCAATGTCCTAAATCTGTATTCTCCATTTTTCTAAAAACAAACGTGTAAATAAAGCAGTTAGTTTAGTTTTGAGTTTCTTTTCTGTGCTCAGTTTATATTTTGTACATGAGGGAATTTGGTTTCTGTGGTGTTTTTATTGTTTGTTTCGCACCCACATTTTAACAAAGTGAGTAGCCTGCTTATAATTTTTAATTACTTCTGTGATTCAATCAGACATGGAGTTGTTTGCACATTTTTATAGGTTCATAGTTTTATAGGTGACATAGGACCAGCGGTTCACATAAAATTGGTTGTGGCTGCTTAAGCAGTCGTTTAAGTTTAAATACTGAAGCATTTCCAGTTTTAAAGTATTTGTTTCTTCTTCTTTTTTTAGTCAATTGGAAACATCTATAAAGGCCTGGCCCAGACGGGAGTGTGGGGGTGTTTTGATGAGTTTAATCGAATATCTGTGGAAGTCCTGTCTGTTGTTGCTGTACAAGTAAAGACCATCCAAGATGCCATTCGAAACAAGAGACAAAGGTCTGCTAACATAAGTGGCTCTCCGACTCACACATTAGATGTTTTTTTTGTGTAAATTGCACAGTTCAGTTGATCTGTGCCTGTTCCTCTTTGTGATTTTTGTCATTTAGGTTTCATTTCCTTGGGGAAGAAATAGAATTAAAACCCACGGTGGGGATATTTATAACACTCAATCCTGGATATGCTGGAAGAACTGAGCTACCGGAGAATCTCAAAGCACTATTCAGGTGGGGATTTGACAAGAATTTCTCCAAGAGACTGCAATTTCACCTGGAAAAAAAAGGAGAAAGCCTGACACATAATATGAAGATTTACATTCCTTACAAATTGAAGGATGTAGGTTATTTTATGGCCTTGGACCAAGACCTGAGAAACGAAACCAAATATATTATTTACTATCTTCCATACTGTATCCATTCATAAATACTGTTTATATTTTGTTTTTCTGATTTTCGAATGAGACGTTAAACCGAGGTCCTGACTCTCAGTGGTCATTAAGGATCCCCTGGCATTTCTCGATAAGAGTTGGGAGTTATCCCGGTGCCTGGGCCAAATTCCCCTCCCCCCCCCGGCCTTTACCGTGGCCTCCAACCTGTCCCCATGTATGACTGGCTAGCACATGCCCTGCGATGGACTGGCGCCCCGTCCAGGGTGTACCCTGCCTTGTGCTCGTTGCTTGCCAGGTAGGCTCCGGCTTCCTGCGACACCGTATGGTATAAAGCGGTTTGACAAATGACATGACATATTTTGTTTTTCAGGCCTTGTGCAATGGTGATTCCAGACTTTGAGCTCATCTGTGAAATAATGTTAGTTGCTGAAGGTTTCACTGACGCTCGCTTGCTAGCCCGGAAGTTCATCAGCCTGTACACACTCTGTCGAGAGCTCCTGTCTAAGCAGGTATGGGGCAGATACATGCATTGACATACAGAGATTTCCCAGTAGTGTATGTGTTCTCTCCAGTGGATTGAATTAATGTACTCTATTCCAGGATCATTATGACTGGGGCTTGAGGGCTGTAAAGTCAGTGTTGGTAGTGGCTGGTTCCCTGAAGAGGGAAGACAGAAGCAGGCCTGAAGATCAGGTAAAGGGAATAGTATTGCTAAATAAAAAAAAAATCACAGTTTAGACTTCAAAAGTATTGTTTAATTTTCTCAATTATTAATATAAGGACCTGTTTTTACACCGTGTTGAAGCATAACATTAGAAATCAACATTTTTTTTTCCCAGGAGAGAGCAGAAATACATATCTTTTTGATCTAAAACGCCTGGAGTAAAAAACGCCTCTTATTTTTTATTTTATTGGATTAAGGATTTTACTTTCTACCACAGTTTTCTTAGGAAATGAATCATTACATTAAAGAATTACTGGAAAATGGAAAATATTCCTGTACTTAAATACTGTTATGTCGCGTTTGCAAACAACAGTAAAAAAAAAAAGTCATTTTAAAGCAAGTTTCATTTTATCGTGTGTCAACTTAGGCCTGCACTACTGAAGTCTCTTAAACATTTCATACCTGTTCTCTATTTTCCTCATACGTTGTTTTTTTCCACAGAGTGTCTTGTAGTAGCTGAGAGCACACTCAAACTAAAATTCTGTTGCCAAACCCAGACACATACACTCAGTGGTAGACCTACAGCAAATCTGTTGTGCATAAAAAACCCTTGATTTGTTATCCCATGGAGATGGAGGTAGCAGATTGAGCTTAACAAGCCATATGGGTTGTAATTGTTGGAGTATGATAAATTCATAATGTTTGTTCATTTTATGCCTTTAGTTATGGTTTGTTTTTCTAACATTAACTTCCCTCCCATTCTCAGGTTCTGATGCGTGCCCTGCGGGATTTCAACCTGCCCAAAATAGTCACGAACGACGTGCCCATCTTCCTGGGCCTAATAAGTGACCTGTTTCCACTGCTGAATGTGCCCCGAAAGAGAGACCTGGCTCTGGAACAGATGGTGCGCCAGTCCATTGCTGAGCTCCACCTGCAGCCAGAGGAAAACTTCACCCTGAAGGTGGGCATAACGGCTTTCTGCTTAGTTTGTCGTGAATCGGATAGAGGCTTTAACATTCGCTGTTTGATGCCATCAGCAACAACATATGGCTAATGTCTTTCCAGCCCTTAGCTATAAACATAAACTGGTTCAAGTTTCAGCCTTTATCTGTGAAGTTGCGCGCAGAAACAGATGCGAGCACTTCAAAATTAAAGAACCAACTCTGCCTCATGTAAAGTTGCAATCACCTAGGACTTGATCTCTCTAAATGAAGTCCTTGTGTTGTGCTATAATCATATTTTCTTCAGACCTGTTTCTGTCCTTTTGTAGGTGCGTTCGTTCTTTTTGCTGATTGCGGGAACATTAACATTAAGCAGAGTATCTACCGGGTGTAGTGCTTTTTTGTGCTGCAGGCCTTTCAGATTGGGCATAGCCTGTGCGGGTTTGGGGTGTGCTGTTAGGCACAGCTGGCCCCCTCGCACCCGGTCTTGTGGAATTCGTTCAGCTAGATATGCCTCGCTACAGAGCCCGATCACTCCTCCAGGTAGTACTTACCCTGCTGTTGGCAATGCAAGGTTTGGAGTTTGAATAAGAAGAGGATAGCTCCACAATGTATTGCCCAAACAAGAGCCTGTTCAGAGTCCTGCTCTCCCCCCTGCTCTGACAGAGTGCTATACTGCATGGATGGATGGATGGGGAGCGCCGTCAAGTCGGTACCGACTCATGGCAACCCTATGGATAGCTCCCCCGTCACTATCCACAGAGTTTTCTTGGCAAGATATGGAAGTAGATTGCCTGCCCTTTCTTCCGCGCAGATAGTGCTGGTGCTGTTGCCGTTGTCACGGAAACATGATCCTTGTCTGCTGCCCAGTATGAGTTATTAGAGAACCTTCTGCCCGACGTGGGACACGAACCCACTACCCTGAGATTATGAGTCTTATGCTCTACCAACAGAGCTAGTCAGGGCCTATACTGTAGCATAGAGCTCCTTAAAAACCGGTCATTCCGAAACACGGGTTTGAAACATTGTTTTGAACTAAAAATGAGAATGTCATCCTGATGAAGCTCTTGGACTTCAACCTGCTCTGTCACCTAAGAATGTTATTTATTCCCTACCTGTCTCCTAACGTGCAGGTGACACAGTTGGAAGAGCTGTTGCAAGTGAGGCATTCAGTCTTTGTTGTGGGAGGTGCAGGAACTGGCAAAAGTCAGGTACTGTGAATTGCCTGGAAATGGACATTAGCCTGAAAAGGCACTGAATGTTCTGGTATACAGTACCAAAGCCATTAATTGCACACCTTTCTGCACTTGTACACTGTCCCCATCTGTGCTGAATTTAAGTTCTGTTGTCATCCAATTAACATGCTGGGGATTTACTGTGTACAAAATAAGGCGTTAGTAAGAATCTGCCTACTTATATAGAGAGAAATAGTGAAAGATGTCATTCATATTTTTTATTTTTAACTTGATATTTATTCTTTTATAGTTGCAGTGCAATGTAGATTTCAAACACGGCAAGTGTTTCATGAATGTAAAATTAGACATTTTGAGGATATTATTTGCTAAACTCTAGCCTCAGCTGTTTGTAGAGAAAAGTGTGGGTTTTTTTTTATACTGTAGATCCTAAAGACTCTCCACAAGACGTATGCCAACATCAAAATAAAACCAGTCTGGAACGACATCAACCCGAAAGCTGTGACAACAGACGAGCTGTTTGGTTTTCTCCATCCTTCCACCAGGGAGTGGAAAGATGGTAAGACAGGTCACATCACAACACGTATGGCTTCGTTTTTTTACTTTGTATGCTGTCACAGTGGATTTCATTTGAGCATGGCAAGAGCTTTTGCCTGATGTTCAATTAATCCACTTTAGGAGAATTAAGGAATAGAATACTATTTTGTGCCAGATATCTGTGTGTGGGTAAGAAAAGTGATTGAGTGTTCACTGTAGCATGGATTAAGGTTGCACAAAATGTTGTTTCTCTGAATGATCTAAATGGATGCTCAGGTTTTATGATTGATTTTCTGTAGTTGTTTTTTTAATGTGCGCCAATGCATTTCATACAGAATGCAGCCTGCTAAAACAGTTCCTGCAAAAGTGGTTACTTCTTTCTGAAATATACTATCTTCCAGGTCTCTGGAATCTGTGAATGTGAAAAAAAAGTATTGTTTATTGTCTTTTTAGAACAAGAAGCAACTCTTTTTTGTTTGGACGTACATACTTGTTTGACTCTCCTGAAGACAATCACACCTACAGAAATGCAATTGATATTGTAGGTTTGTTTTCTTCAACAATGAGAGAACTGTCCCGTATCTCTCATGATGGACCCAAGTGGATTGTGTTGGACGGAGACATTGACCCCATGTGGATAGAGTCTCTTAACACTGTGATGGATGATAACAAGGTTAGCACAACTATTCCTTCCAGGTGACAAAATACCGTCAAACCAACTAGTTGATTATGATAAAATGAGTCAAGTGTGGGGAAGCAGAATATAATCAGGATTTCCTTTGAGTGTAGATAGGGCCTAATAGTTTCCCAGATGTTCGCATTACCAGAAATGCAGACTTTTCATTTTAGACTGTTCCTGTTTTTCTTTCTTCTTTTTATACGCCGCTGCCTCTTTTAAAATATGTCAATCTGCAGGGGTGGTTTCTTTCTTCCCAGAGATTATATTGTTCTTGTGCAGTGTTGTTTGAAATCTTTATTAATCAAAGCATGGTAGCTGCGAACTGTTCCAACATATTCCTTGGAAGGACTAATAAACAACGTTACGCAACTGTTCCAGTTGTTACAGTGGTGGCATAGAACAACATATTTGAGTAATCTTGTAACCGTGTTTAATTTTAACCCTCAGCAGTGCCAACGTGAGCAAGGATTGTCAGTGGCAGTGCGGGAAAAAAACAGGTTTCCACTAGCAGAAATGATGAATACACATTCATTTAATCTAATGTTTATGATACTTGTGATTCTTTCACTTCTTTTAGGTCCTTACTCTGGCTAGCAATGAGAGGATATCCCTGACGTCCTCTATGAGATTAGTATTTGAAATCAGCCACTTGAGGGCAGCCACCCCAGCCACTGTCTCCAGAGCAGGCATCCTGTATGTCAATCCTCAGGACCTGGGTTGGAGCTCGTAAGTGTGCTTAACAATCACATCGTGAGCAGTTGTAGCAGGTCATTTGAATGGAGTAGTTCTTACTCTTTCTAGTAGACATTCTGAAACCAGAGAAAATGTGACTTGTTTTCCCAAAGCCAGGCTACTGAAGGTTCATTTTCAAAGCTGCATTATTAATTCTGTCAAATGTCTTCACAAAAACATCCCCGTTCTTCTTTAAAGCTATCTTGTAGAAATGAAATTAATATCCGAATATAGATAATTAAGAACATAGAGATTATAAACTATAGGTTGTTCTAACAATCTTTGATGTTTGGTTTCCAACAGCTTAATTGAGCCAAAAATCTTGCTCATCCTCTCAGTGATCCTGTGTCTGAAGTTATGGACACCATCACAAATAAATAAAAGCCTAAGGAAATAGATTATTACTGTACTGTATCGAGAGGAACAATGACACACAACAGCAAAGGACAGAGGACTTTTTTTAGATAGTCCAGTGGGTTGGATATACAATTAAACTGAAAACAAAGGCAACTGCTAACATATCCACTGATACACCTTCATATGTACTGTAATTGCAGAAACAAAACACAATTCAAATCCCAACTACTGTAGCCACCTTGTGCGAGTCTAAACTTTTCACAGCAATATAAATGCAAGAAGATACCAGGGGTTGAAAAGGGGTTAAAGCTAATCCTCTAAGAGTACCTGCTGACTAGATTTGACACATGCTGTATTATTCCCATAATTGGGTCTTTTTCAGATTGCTTTTGTTTCTTTTTTAGGTATGTAACTAGCTGGATTGATACTCGAACGGCTCAATCAGAAAGAGCTAATCTGACTATATTGTTTGACAAGTACGTTCCTTACTGCTTGGAGCAAGTGAGATGTAATCTGAAAACAATTACACCAATTCCTGAAAACAGTATGGTGCAGGTAAGTAGCTCCAATCCCATCTCTGGCATTCATCAAGTTTAATTTCCTGGATTTTGTCTCTCTTTTGTGGCTACCTCCTAGAGTTGAAGGTCTCACTTAAGACGATGGTTCTCGTTACTCAGACTCTTCAATTAGTTTTGCACTTCTCACATCAATGTTGTTATGCTACAGTATGGAGAATTACTATACTTTCTCAAATTCACTCTCCAATTTGTTGTTACAGTATGGCACTATATGTTCTTCTATGAACGTATTACCCATTTCCACATTAACACTACAAGAAGATGACTGAGTAGAACTTTTATTTAAAATGACACTAAAAATAAACTGTTTCCGAGTTTCTCATTTTTTATGCTTTAATTGCATGATAACGCACTAGGCTGCTACGATGTTAAAAATGGATTTAGGATGGCAACACTTTGCAGCTCTTTCCCTTTCCCTCTCAAGAATCATTTGTTCATCCTTCATTTGCTACTCTTGTTTTACACACAAAACCTGGAGAATTAGTTCTACTTTTTGTCTATTAGTTGTTGCAATCTCTAGATATTGTTGTAATGATACATTTCTATCCAGTAAATGAACCTGGAAATGCTTAGCATGTTTTAATGTACAATTAGACACTGTAAAAAGCCATAGCTACTTAGTATATTATGTCTCCTTAGCTGTAAAAAGATACGAAACTGTTATTGCTCTTTCTTTCTTGTTATACTGTAAGTCATTTTGAATGATGGTAAATAGATTACTAATTATAGCAGGAATAATCCATCCACCCATTTTCTAACCACTCCATCCAGTTCTGGGTCACGGGGGAGCCAGAGCCTATCCAGGAAAGCAGACCCCAGGGCTGTGAGGCAGCAACGCTACCGCTGTAATAATCGTTATTGATCCAGTGAATGGTCCGGTCTATCTGAACACTACACTGGGAGTGATGATTTGCATCATCCATTTGAATTGTAAAAACTGAAACATGATCACTAACACTTTGTGCCTTCCGAACACTGAAGTATTCCGTCTACTGTAGATTCATGGAGAGATGTATGGGTCTTTTCTCCTTGTCAGACACTGTGCTCTCTGCTGGACTGTCTGCTGACCCCTGAGAACACTCCTCCAGATTCACCACGGGAGGTCTATGAAATTTACTTTGTCTTTGCCTGCGTCTGGGCTTTCGGTGGTGCTCTCTTCCAGGACCATGTGAGTATGTTCTCCTATAGCACTCGCACTTGTGTAATCGTTGCCTCAGATCAGCAGAAATATAAGGATTAAGCCCATCAAAGCCATTGATGTCCAAGCCCTCTGTCTGTGGTGCACATCACACCAGTTTGCCACATTTGTTAGCAGGTCCAGTTCTTTTGGAAATATATTGATGCACTTGCCTGCAATGCTAGAATGTGGTTTTGATTTATGACCCCAACTGACTGCCCCTTCAGTTTTGTAGCATTTATTTTTTGAAGCTTAAGCGGTAATGCTGTGTTTAAAGTACAGCGTGTTTTGTTGATCTGAGTCAAGATGACCATGCTGCACTTTTTTGGTTTGATAGAGAGTGCCCATATGAAACAGGTTTCATAGGGTCACATGAGGCTGTAGTGACATCACTGCTTGGGAACCTCAAGATTCCTCAGCCTGCGGAACAGTGAAAATGCTCTCCTGTGGTTGCTGCAGGGACCTTTCTTATGGGTTTGGCACATGTCTCTGTCGTGTAAGTTGGGTGATCAGCGGTGTCCATGACAGCGGCTTTCAACTATACTGTATGTGGTTCGGTTATGCATGGCCAGACTTCCTAAGTAAGAGAAAAAGGCCAGCAGATTGCTTCACCTTGGATTAAAACTGTCATCTCTTCTGATAAATCTAGCTGAAGATGAATCAGGGTGATTCCCTGTCAGTATTGATGATCATGGTGTTTGAAGCGAAGATCTGTCCAGATGGTGAAGATCTGTCGAGAATGCATATGTGGGAACCTACATGTTTTTGTTGCTGCATCCTCACAGGAAGTTTTTGTGTTTCCCCTAGCTTCTCGATTATCGTTCAGAATTCAGCCATTGGTGGACAAAAGAGATGAGAGCAGTAAAGTTTCCCTCTCAAGGCACTGTGTTTGATTACCTCATTGACCCCCATACCAAGAAATTTGCACCCTGGGCTGACAAGATCCCTCCATTTGAACTTGAGCCTGATGTTTCTCTACAGGTACTGTAATTTCTCAGAACAGTAAGTGGAGATCATTGATTGTCTTAGCTTGTTGGTTACTTGCAATATTCTTCCATCAGCAGCGTCTGCTAGCAGGCAGCCTAACATGCACTGCTGTTAAGTCTTCGACATTTTGTATTCCTCCACTCTTTCACTCTCGTGTGTTTTCTTCTTTATGCAGAAACACATTTCTATACTGTGGTTATCATGGAAATTGACATTAATGACAAGGACCACCTGACAATGTGTCACTTAGATTTGATTGGCAAACGTGATGGATCAACTCCTAGAGCACTCTATATTGGATGCTCATGTACAGTTCACCTTGTGAATGTGAGTTAAAGATTGCTAGATGGCAAAACTGACTTCTTCTCAATCTTGAAGACAAACAAGAAATTCTCTTCTCACCCAAACCAAGATGTATTAATAATCACTAACCTTGTTACAAAAAGTAGAACAAGTCGAGTACATTTCTGATGCTGAAACTTAAATACATTGTAACATCTGATGGAGCTAAAGATGTCTGAGAGTTTTGCACAGCAGATTAGGTTGCATGAATACAACAGGTCATAATGTAAGTGCAAATTCAATATATAGTGTAACTTAAACACACAACAAAAATATGATCAATTACTACATCAGTGAGGGACAGAAAAAGGCAAACAAACACCAAAAAAATGGCTTTTTTAAAACGTTTTTTGTACACTTGACATTAATGCAACAAGCTGTGCTCAAACTTTACAATCTGCAATTTATATTTAATGAAATTAAATACAATCATCTTTGTTTTTATTTAGGAAGGAACATCATAAAAAATAAAAATATGAATATATTGCAGAATAATATACATAATTTCTAAATTATATATGGCATTTATACATTAAGTATTAATCACACGTGTTTTGATTACATTTGTTTTCAGCTTCTCTAAATGTGTTTTTTGCATTTTTCATTTAAAACAAATTTCTCTTTTATACAGCTGTATTATAGCACAGCACTTTACCTCCAGACATTGCGTTGAGAAAGGTTCAAGATTCTAAAGCAGTTCAGAAGACTCAAATGAACACTTGACAAGAATTCAAGGTTGCAAAGGACTACAGCTCAGAATGATTCTGTTCTTTTAAATCCCTGTTGGGCATTTAAATTTTATTGTTCCTGGTATTTGTTCTCAATGGCAAATTAACAGCCTTCCTAGTGCCATTCAGTTTCTTTTCTGAAGACAAGGCTTAAATTTTGTCTAACTGCCTGAATTTACTGCTTTTCTATATTTCACACAGCAGAATCAATAATGTGACTGAAGTGAAGAAGATAAAAATTTATGGTATCTTGCAATTTAATGGTTGAAAAGATGCAATTTGAAAGATCATAAATTGTGAAGGAGTTTATGCTTCATTGGCCTTGATTCAGTACTTGCTGTTAGAACTTGATTTGTGACTGTCTGCAAAGTGTGATTAATGATGTGATCAATGCATTGCCACAGAGCAGTACAGCAGTCCTAATGCTCTTCATTAGAATAAATAAAATAAATTGACTGCAGCTTTATAAAAACTCTGTAATGGTTAAAAATCAAAAAATGTCAGCCTCCAGTTACGATTTAGCTTTTCTTGGTCTATGCCCACCTATATCACATTATTCATGACAACCTTTCTGAGATGTAGAGGGGTCTGCTTAACATTGTCAGACTTATCGCAGAAAAACGAAGTGAAACATTGTGAGAGAAGTGAAAATAGGTTGTTTTGTTGACTGGATCACGCCTTTGAGGAAAAAAATGTAGATTCTTTCATCATACAATAACCAGGAACTAACGCTTTACCTGGAAAGTGGGGGACAGCAGTTTTGCGAAGTTTAAATTCAGAAATTTACAGTTCAGGCTTATTAAACGTTTACAGAGTGATCTTTGTGCAGATTGCTCTCCATTTGCTTTACAAAACCCATTCTTTACAATAACTTTACAAGGAAAATTCATTTTACTCCAGAATTACTCCAGAAAATTGGTCACATGGTTGCTCAAATTAAAGAAAGCCAAGTGCATATTCTGTTGTTCAGCTTGTCTGTTTTCTTATTTTTTGCACAGCATATACTGTACAGGTATGTCTGTTGTAACCCTTTTGCTTACTTTATGCTCATTTAAATTTGATTTACTTCTTTATTGCCATCTTTCTCACCCATTCAGTCAGCCCTGACTGGCTATCCATTTTTTTATTTTTGTATTTATTTCATATAGAAAAACACATTTGAGATTGTTCCATGATTGTTTCTTTTTAACCAATACAAATACATTTTTTAATTAATCTAAGGTGCTACAGTGAATATACAGTAGGACAGTTTTACCTAATCTATACTCCTTTTATAAATACCATTTCAGTGTTTCCAGATTTCTGTATTGGGATAAACTGCAGGCAGAAGATTGACCAGTGTTAATAGCATTAAAATGAAAACTACATAAGTCACATTGCATGTTGATATTTTGTTTTTCTAATTAGAATAATAGAAGATTTAGGTGTGGATCTATATAGTTCATAGCCTTTTTCTGTTTGATAAAATGCTTTTATGAGCATGCCATTTTTTGCATTATAATAAATAGTTTCATTCTGTCCTCATAAATAGTACTTTTTAGATATGGATTATTGAAGTAGGTTACAAATAATGGCTGGGGAAAGCATCTTTCCGTTGGAGAATGATTTATGGAGTAAAAGGTTGTTTTAAACTCTGATTGTAGCATTACAAAATGATAATGCAATGCAGCCATCCCATTTAACATATACTTATTTTATTCTTGCGAATGGGAGTCAGTTTAAGATCTGGACTTTTCCAAGAGATGTGTAAAGACATCTGTATAAATAAGATTTGTGTATGTCTACATACAGCACACACATCCTCGAGTACAGGATAGAATGTGAGATTGTATTTAAAATATTTCTCTACTGCGCACATTCCGCTAAACAGCTTCCTGAAGCTACTCGACGGGAGCGCTTTCTTGTGAATGACCTATAAAGTCACTCGGAGGTTTGTTTTTTCTTCTTCGACAGACGGTTCTGGTGCACTCGGCAGAAACCATTTGCCTGACGTATTTTGTGGATTTACTAGTGAAGAAAGGCAAACCAGTCATGTTGGTCGGGAACGCGGGAGTGGGGAAAACGATCTTGGTTTCAGATAAGGTTTCCAAACTGTGCGAAGATTACATGGTGGCCAAAGTTCCCTTCAATTACTACACCACCTCAGCCATGCTGCAGCGTAAGTGACGCTGTCCGTCTGAGAACACAACACAGTCCACTGAGCTGTCGCCTGCTGCCGGATGCCCCCCTTGTGTTTTAACCTTTATTAGTAATGTGCTCATTATACCTGATCTGAAAGTTAATTCTGCGTGAAAACATTTAATTGCATGCCTTGCAGAGTATGAATCCTAGATTCTAATAAGGAGCATTTCGTGTTAATGATTGTAGTTGAATATGTGCATATAAATTGCAAACTTTTTTTCTGTAGTTGTTTTAAATCTGCTCAAAATTGTTTTGTTTTTTTTATTGGAACCTACCGGATCTGAATAATAAGCTGGTATTTAAAATTGTTTTTTTTTAAAAATACAATAAATATGAATTAAAAAATTATTCCGTTAAGTTAATGTTAAATGGTTTAAAAATAATTTTTAATTGCTTGATTTCAGAATTATTATTAATCGATGCAACTTCATGTACACTTATGGCAGTTTATGGTAAATAATTGTTTTTCAGACATTGGTGTTTAGCAGGTTTTGGGTCTCAGCTGATGTGTATTTAGCGTTTCATGTAAATGTTATGATTCTTAAGTGACTATAAAAACGCTTTGTTGTAGGTGTTCTTGAAAAACCACTGGAGAAAAAAGCTGGAAGAAATTTTGCTCCACCAGGCACCAAGAGGCTAATTTATTTCATTGATGATCTAAACATGCCAGAGGTAGACATCTATGGCACTGTCCAACCACACACTCTCATTAGACAGCATTTAGACTACAGCCACTGGTAAGTGTGTTTGCACAATTCTTTACATGACAGAGGAAAGAGTCTGAGGTATCCCGACAGCAGTACAAGGATTTATGAACATAAGAAAGGTTACAAATAAGAGAGCAGGCCATCCAATCACTCCTGTGCTCCCCCAGTCATTTCTGACAAAAACAAACTAAGCCACTGAGCCTCTGACAGTAAGACAGAAGTACTCGTCATTTAACTAGATTGAACAACAACCAAGGCCCGTGCATATTACAAAGGTAATTTCTGTTTTTTTTTCTGCCTGTAAAAAATAAAATATTTTTCCATGTTTCTGCCCTCCATAGTCCTGAATATAATTATTTTTGTATTTGTTTGTTTTCCGTAAAATACAGATATCCTTATGCACAAATAAGGTCCACCTAAACGTTGCCTTCTTTACTGCAGCTTGTAGTGTTACTTATCTTCCAGCTGTCTCCCTAAAGTCAATCAATAAATTAAGGGGAAAAAAAGCAAGTTGGAGACAGGACGAGGTCAGGCTTCAAGGCACGGACAGGGAGGTGGTGTGGTGAAGGAAAACTGACAGAGATAATGTGTATTTAGTAAAATTAATGTTTTTCATGCCGGTTGGCCTTACCAATAAAATCTCAGTATCCTTGAAAATGTGGCAGCTTTGTGCTGTGACTCATAGATCTTAGACTCAAAGCCTAATAAATACCGAGTTGAATTAAAATTAAAAAATGGTCTCTTAACTGCCCAGGACTGGATCATAAATGAGCGCTCTTTCCTCTGTCTAGGTATGACAGGCAAAAGTTAGTTCTGAAAGAAATACACAATTGCCAGTATATCACCTGCATGAATCCTGCAGCTGGGAGCTTTTCAGTGAATCCGAGACTCCAGGTAAATGGGTTTCATACTTTATCAGGGTAAATAGACTGTTTATCCTGAAGAGCACTGCAGCAAAGACTGTCCAGGAGTGCAAAGGCAGAGCCCATAGCATAGTACCGCACTTCTTACTGTTTTAAAACTTCTTTGTTTTTTATTTGAAGATTTTTTCCCCAAAAAAAATGTGCCATAGCAATCCCAGGTCATTACACTAACCCAACATTTCTTTATGTGAGAACGCGACAACTCAAATAAACCTGTCAGGTCAAAACCACAAGGGTGGTGAAGCCGTTCCATTTCATACATTAGTGGGGGATTTTTTTGTAACCATTTCAGAGAGGTTTTAGCGATTAGATTTCTGCCAAAAAAAAACCCTGTTGAGAACTAGGAACAAACAAGTCCTGCTTGCTTGAAGCAACATCGAATCACAAGCGTGCACTCAAGATCTAGCCGGCCTTAAGACGGTAACGCGCCACCAACAAGGAAGAAGGGGTGGAAAGTGAAATCGGAAAACAGACTCATCCCTTTTTCTCCCGTCCTGTTGTGTTTCCAGAGACATTTCTCCGTGTTTGCTGTGCATTTCCCTGGGACTGATGCCTTGGTCACCATCTACAGCAGTATCCTGAGCACCCACTTCCAGCAAGGGGGCTTCAGCTATGGAGTCACTAAATCCGTCAGTACTCTGATCCAGGCCGCGATCTGCCTGCATCAGAAAATGACCCAGAACTTCCTGCCCACGGCCATTCGGTTTCACTACATCTTTAATTTGAGGGATTTGTCCAACATTTTTCAGGTACTATATATTTTTTTTGAATGGGTTGCTAGGCGCTTCAGTCTGTTTGGCGAATTTCAGATTTGCTGAGGCTGTCTGTCAGTTCAGCTATGGCTAAATTTTGGATTTGTGATTCCTGTCTCTTGCTGCAACTGTGAGCGGGCAGTACTTTTTAATCCCGTAATACCTTGGTGAATAAGGTTATATCTTCAAAAACTCAAGGTGAGAAGTCACAAGTGGTTGTGAGATGTATTATGCAGTGCATTGCAGCACTGTTGTCTCAACAAGTGTTGAGAGTATAACATGTCTATTGTATCTGTAAGAAGTAGAAGTCGATAACTCAGAACTTTATTCTTTCTATGCTTCATATAAAATTGATTGTTTTTAGATTGTGTATTTCAGTACCTATATTTCTTGTCTTTCTCATTAAATGCATGTGTTGACCTACAGTTAACAGTACTACTGATAAAACATTTGCTTTATGGTATGAGCTAAAGATGGGTTTTCTGTTTGTGTTCATAAGGTTCAAAGCAAAGAAAGAACTCATTTTATGCTCAAAATACTGCATGTGGTTCATAGTCACTTTTTGAAAGTCTCCTGGAATTATATTTTCAGGGGATCCTGTTTGCTTCCCCAGAATGTGTCAGATACCCAACTGATTTAGTGAACTTATGGCTTCATGAATCATCCAGGGTTTATTCTGACAAGCTAATGGAGGAAAAAGATGTCGAGCTTTTCAACAAAATTCTGATCGACACAGGGAAAAGATACTTTGAGGTAGGATGCTACCGACATGATTTTCTTCAATTATACACCCACTTGCCATCATGGTACATCTTCTGTGAATACCTAGAGACAAGTTATAAGTATAAAAATTATACTTGTCGCTGCTGTTATTTTAGTCAACTCTTTTAATAATAAAGTTCTGATCAATATAAGGTAAACACAATCATAATACTTCTGCCACTGCATCACTGCAGTCATGCTGTATAAACAGATCTCTCCAACACATCTGAGTAGAAAATAGTTACTGTATTTGCTTTTTACCTTTAACTGATCTTAGAATTATTGGAAGTGCAGAATTGTTGCATGAACAGGGTTAAATTAAAAATGAAACGCTGTAGAACACAGACAAATGTTTATAAGGTATAACTGGGTAATTCAGTTGGAATTGGTTAAGACCTTACAGATATTATTTTGAACTGTAACTAATTTTGCTTGCATACATCAAATCAAATATGTGACTTTTTTTGTTTTTAGGGAGTCGACGAACACATGTTTATCCATCAGCCTCTTATCTACTGTCACTTTGCTCAGGGAGTCGGGGAGCCTCGATATTTCCCTGTTTCTGACTGGGAGAAACTGCATAAGACTTTGACTGAGGCTCTGGAGCATTACAATGAGCTACACGCTGTCATGAACCTTGTTCTGTTTGAAGAAGCAATACAGCACATGTACGTCCTCTGCTTTGTATTAGTGGTTAGAGACTACATGGGTAACTTGAGCAGTGTGCAATATGTAACATGAGAACTAACACCCCACCCTGTGAATGTGTATACCCAGCAATTCATTAATTTATGAAGTGGAACCAAACAAACTTGCACCAACAGCTGTAAAGTTGTGGGGTCAAGTTGCTGCTGCGCACACTGATGTACCCTTGATGTACTTTACCCCAGCTGCTCCCCTCCCCCCACCTGTAATCTGTACAAATGAGTACCAACATCCCTTGCGGTGCAATGGATCCCACTCGAGGGGGAATCATGTACTGTCACTCCACTTAACACTACAGACACCAGTATAAGATTCAGGATGATGCTCCTCTAGGTTTGTGTGTGGATTGTACTTCTCTGAGCCGTCTGTCCTTCATAAATGTTGTTTGCGAGTCAGTGTTAATTTGTCAGTTATACCGCTACTGTGTTTATGAAAAAAGTTACTGACTGTAGCTCAAGTTAGTTAAAATATAGCTAGGGAATTGGTACAGGTTGCTAATATTTTTACGTGTACAAAAAATAGGATTTGAACCCCACTAACTTGAGCAGCAAATAGTTTGACAAACATTGCCTCCAATATCCCAACAATCAGATTGAAACATTTTCAACTGCACTTTGTCCTGTTCTCTGGATATAATATTATGGAGGATTTTTTGTTTTCGATGCTGGTTTAGGTGTTCACGAAATACGAATGGGCATTCTCCAAGGGCACCCAAACCTCAGAATATATGTAGCGCCCGTGACACCCATGGTTCTGTCCTTGTAGATGCCGAATCAGCCGAATTCTGGAGGCGCCGCATGGGAATGCCCTTTTGATAGGGGTTGGCGGAAGTGGAAAGCAAAGCTTGTGCCGTCTGGCAGCGTTTCTCAGTGTGTTGGAAGTGTTTCAAATCACTCTTCGCAAAGGCTACGGGATCCACGATTTAAGGGTGAGAAATACAGATGTCTTCAAAACATATAAAGACACCAAGACAGAGGGAAATTAGGTTTCTCTTTATCTGTGACATTGATAATATATGTATTACTAGTTAGTGGGTCTCATTTCTTCTCTTTTCATTATCTAATGCTTTCTAAATGTTTACGTTATATACATATGCTATATTTCTTCCTCACTTGAGCTTTATTATTATTTATACTGTATTTAGCAAAAAAAATACTCTGTGATTGCATCACTTGTCAATCCTAATGTACACCTGTTGTACACCTTAAACTTGTTAATCTCCCTTTACTTTAAGTTAAAAATAAGGGCTGTATATACAATACAAATGATGCTGAAATGCATAGACCAATGCAACAAGATAGTAATGGGAATAGCTTTTGTTGTGTCTTTTAAAGACTCACGGGGTATTTGTTAAAGTTATAGCCAACTTTGTTAATTTCAGCCTCCAGGGCTTGTGTTTCATTGGCCTTTTCACAAGTTATGTCTTCGCCGGTGGACAGAGGTGACATAAGGTCAAGCAGTCTGAAAAACCAAAAAAATGATGCATAGCCAACAGCACGCTGTCCCTGAAACACGTCCAGCCCCAGACTCATAATATCGCATTCATGTCTTCTGTCTTCATCCCCTGTTCATGAAGCGATCATTCTGTTCAAGAGCACCCTCAAAGCGATCGCTTTTGGATCAAAGTTGTCTCTGTGAACAGATGAAACTCCCACTTCTCCTGTGTGATTTTAAGTTAATCTGAAGCTCACCGTACTGGGAAAGTTCACTTCCTGAGGTTGTGATTGCCTTTTCTTTATACACAGAGTGACATTGCTGCCCTATATATGAAGGTTGGGGTGAAAAACATCGGGACTGTCTTCCTTCATACAGATGCTCAGATACCAGATGAGCGCTTTCTAGTACTAATTAATGACATGCTGGCATCAGGTACTGTGCAATTTAGCTGAATGATGTAGGTTAGGGCATTGTAATAATAGCAGCAGAGATCTATGCTTTAAAACTTTGACAAACATGCTCATCATCAAAACACTTCAGACATAAAGCATTGTAAATGAGCGTAGGTCACTTGAGTTTTGAATAGGCTTCATCAGCAGGGGTTAGGGATCAACCTTGGATATTAGTTATACTGGAGATATCAAGTCACCTTCCATAACCTAAGTAAAATAAGCTGCTTAAGATAATTATTTGCAATCAGTAAATGTAGAGTTCATTATAAAGGCTTTTTTTAAAATATAATTCTGTATTGTTCGCATGAAAAAGCCATACAAAAGAACACAGTTTAAGTGTTATTTTAGAAAGTGTGCTTTCTGTTTGAAAAACCTTCCTCCTGCTGAACATGAAAGGCTGATTAACCTTTTAAAGGTAAAGATCTACAGAGAAACGGCCTTTTGTTCTAATCAACTGACCAGTTAAAGTTTCACCTTGTAACCTTAAAATAACTGTGCTTTTTAGGGCCTCTTTTTGTACATTGGTGGAAAATAGGTTTTATTGTAAATGCTTTATTCTACATTTTAAAGCAAATTTATTTATGAATTCTAACAGAAATAGTGAAGTATAAAGCAAAATCAATGAAAGAATAGGGTTTGCTTCCTGACAGAGATAAAGATAAAGAGACAGAGACAATAATTCATAATACGGAATATAACTGGACAATTAAATTTTTCCTCGTTTGATTGCTGATTTATTGTTTTTTTACCCTGCGAGTTTTAAAGTATGTAAATGTAATTATTATGTATTTGTTCATTGTTTATAAAGTGTTTAATTTATGTTTGACATTCTAAGACACCAAAAGCAGCCGTAATCTTTTGCACATTTACTGTACCTCTTCCTTTCAGCAGTACCAGGTGGTCAACAGAAGCACTGTGGCCGGGTGCAGGCAGCCCTGGTGCAGTCTGTGTGTACTGAGCAGCGATGTGTATTTCAGGGGATATTCCAGACCTGTTCAGCGAGGAGGAGGTGGACACTGTCATCTCCTCCATTCGGATGGAGCTGAGAGGATTGGGGCTGCTGGACACCAGAGAGAACTGCTGGCAATTCTTCATCGACAGGATTCGCAGGCAGCTGAAGGTCAGTTCTATATTTATACCAATTACTGTAGATTGTCCAATGTGGAAAATGTGAGCCTCAGCTGTGTTTTGTACTGCTAAAAATTGTATTTCCTCGTTTCCAAATGTTCTGTGGTGAAATATCTGAAGATTGGTGTCTGTTTCTGTTTCCTTTCTGGGTTTGTTCGACTTTTGTAAAAATATTAATAAAGCAAATAAGGTTAAAACCCAAAGTAATCCATCAGTCCTGCTCTGGCAAATTGTATTTACTTATTTAATATTCAAAAGAAAATATCTTTCTGACTAATTAGTAATTCCCTCACGCTGTTTATACATTTGCGCTCTGCGTACTTTGCTTTCCCAGATAGTAATGCAATTAAGCAAAACATTTTTTTTGTAAAATTGCTTAAGTAAGTATAATTAGAAAGTGGAAAGTTTCTTGAGTTGATAATGTGTAACTATGAGCACTGTCGTGTATAGAAATTGTTGTTTTTTTACCTCCTGAAATAAGTCCTACTGGGGAGGCTTGCTGCTCTAAGGTTAAGGCCCTTGGATGGAATATGTCAATGGTGGTATTTGTTCTGGAAAACACATGCTGGATTTTCTCAGAGCATTTCCAGACACAACGTTTGTGTGAAGTGATTGCTAAGGAGACAGTATGGCAACTTCATATTTACGTTCGCATGCTTTTAATTAGGAGCTGTTCTGTGTGCAGCGCTCAGTTGGGTAAAACAGAAATCGCTGCCAACGCCACCTCTGAACTAGAGTCAGACATTTTCCATAACAGAACCACTCTGTAATCTCAGTGAAAACGATACCTGTTAGCTTAGCCCACAAATGCCTAGCTGACTTCATGTAGTCTCTGCCTAGCGTGTTATTAAATGTTGGCTGTCTGGTTTAACTTCAGCTGTGACGACGGTTATGACGTGATGGAGTGACACTTCAATGAAGTCGACCTCCGTGCAGTACGCTTTCTTGCTGACCAATTCATTGTGTGTGGTGTCTCTGCTGGGTCCCCCCCCCCCTCCCCAGCCACAATGTTTGGCTAAAACTAATTTGTCTTGCCACTCTGTAATTTACGTGGAAACATATGCTCCCCAGGTTGTCCTGTGTTTCTCTCCTGTCGGCTTCACTCTGAGAACCAGAGCAAGGAAGTTTCCAGCTCTGGTGAACTGCACCGCCATCGACTGGTTTCACGCTTGGCCTCAAGCAGCCCTGCAGTCTGTCAGCAGCACTTTCATCGAGAAGATAAATGGACTGGATGTAAGCTTAAACCGATCGGTGCCTGATGTTGGCAAACCCTGCAGTTCTTTCATTGAGAGAATCACCTACAGTAGTTGCTTGATGTGCAGGTGGACAGAGCAAGAATCGTGTGCATTTGTTTGCTTAAATTTGGGAATGGGGAATACTGAGTTCTCAGATCACCTAAATACTTTAAAGACCATTCTTTATACACAATGCGAAGTAAACACCCTGGTCTTTCAAAACCTTTCAATACATAATCTGAGTGACCACGGATGTATGAAATTAAACTCTAAAATTATTTACTCAGTGCCATTCCACCAGTCAGTAGCTAGGTTTCAGCAGAAATCTCCCCTAGAGACCTGTAAAACAGTTATTTTTTACTCCATAAGAAAATATTCATGCCAATCCACACAAGCAGGGAGAGCTGGCCTCATATTCTTATTTTCCAAACTTATTTTTGCTTCTGAAAGCACAGTTAACAGAATGGCATCCATGAGAAGTTTGGAAACTTTTTGTTGCTTGTGCATCTGTGTGAAAACTAGGTACGGCAGAATCCATTTATGCCGCCGTGATCGGTTACAATAGAAATAAATAATTCATGATGAAGGAAATTACTCTAATTAGCAGGCAGTTCAAGTCCTTTGATAAAACTGAGGTCTAATTCCGTGAAGGGCAGGAAGTGCTGTCATCAGTCAGCCCTGAAAAGATTAGCATCTATTATGAATGAGGGTAGGCACCCTGGTGAAGTCATGTGTGTCCCAGAGACAAACTTAATATCTTCCAAAATGGGACAAACTTAGTCTCACAAACATACCAAGGCTGCTGCTGGGCTATTATGTGCAGGTACAAGCAAACAACCATAGTCATATCATTCTCTTCCTGTCCATCATTCTGACAGCTGTGAAAATACATTTTCCATGCAAAGTAGGGAATAAATCACAAGGCCTTTGTTTAAAACCCCTTCAAGTCCAAGATTTTTGTTAGGGGTCTTTTCTGATAAATAGCTCCTCGAGCACAATCACAGTCTCTGAGGCACGGAAATTCATCATGAGATACATATAAAAAGTCAGAAAGAGCAACCTACAAGTGGAAGGGTAGCATATAGTCATGGCTTAGATTTATTTTTTTTTTGAGTTCTGTAAACTTCTGTGAAAAAGACTCAAGCAAAACAGTTTCCATTGGTGTTGTTTTTTTTACAGAGCTGTTATTTTTATCCTCGGTGACCATAAATGACCATAAAAATGCAATTAAAACATTTCTCCCGCTTACATTGTGCGATTCATATGTACACGGAGCTGAAAAGTAGCTAATCCCACAGTGTCAATAGAACACTGGTGGGCGTGAGAGGCTGCCATTCAGAAGAGCACTGGGAAAGATAACAATAAATGGCTAATAATGACACTTAATGAGCTTGATTAAGTTGATTTGTTATGAAAAATTAAGTAGCAAAGGGTGAATGTAGGCGATATAATAAGAGATTAATTTTAATAGAATTGAAATGCTGTAGGGTTTTAAAACACAATTGGGACTAACACGAAAATTCTAAAGAACAATTACAAAGGAATGCAAAATTAATTCTTAACAGGCATCTTTAGATAATTACATGAAAAGATGTACTTCTCTTTTTTTCCAACACCAGATCTCGTCTGCCTTTATATGTAATTTTTATAAACTCTTTTTATGTCAATATTGTTTTAATAAATTAAAGAATTCTTGGGGAAATTAAAATATTGTATCCATTTGCCAGAAATATTTGAAGTTTTACAATGCCTTTGGTATTTCTGAAGATAAAAGCAGACACTGCTTATGTTTAACCACATTTAGACAATTTGAACTGTTCTTGAAAGATTTTTTTTCTCTCATTTTTCTTGACTATTTTCTTTTTAGCCTGAAGTCAAAGTTTCCATAAGTGAGTTCATCTCTTATGCCCACACCAGTGTAAATGAAGTGAGTGTCAAATACCAGCAGAATGAGAAACATTATAATTACACCACACCCAAGAGCTTCCTGGAGTTTATGAAACTCTATGGCAATCTACTCGATAAGAAGAGGAAAGAGTTAACCCAGAAGATGGAGAGACTTGAAAATGGACTTCAAAAACTGCAGACAACAGCTTCCCAGGTTAACATTTCATTCTGTTTCTGGATTGTGTAAAAAGTGAAAGCTTAAGGTGCCAATTAACCCACGTCCTGTAGCTCCATAAAGACTGCGTTTTAATGATATATTTAACCTTGCCAGTGATATACTTCTGCACCTAATTTTTCTTACTTTTTTTAGTCAAGCGATCAGTGATCAGGTCATTTCTGTTTGCAGTTATTTAAGAATGCATTAATTGGCTAGTAGTTTTATATTGATATAAGGTACAACATCCCTAAATATTTACAGTGTGATCTTTTTTGAGACATTATACCCATTCATTTCCCTCAGAATCTACTTTTCCAGACATGGGCATGTGGAGAAGCTTACATTGTGACAATATTTGGGTATTAAAAATCCATTCCAATCAGACATAGGTCAGAAAATTGACTACATATTTAAATAGAGGTGAATATTTAATGGGAGTTTTAAACTGATGTTGGGGAGGAGGTCAAGCTCTAATCTCACTCACTTCTGGTGAATCAATATCTCACCTCCTGAGCCATTTACACAACTTTTCTCGCACCCCATTTCACCCTTGCAGCGGCTCCACACCTCATTCCCCGCAAAATGAAACGGGGGGTGGGGCGAAGGGTCTTTTCAGCCTCGACTGTTTGATGATATGGCCATTCTGCCATTTCCTCAGCCAGGAGAGACATGCCAAAAGATAACATAATCGCGGGTGTAAAACTTGATATGCTGTTCAAAGAATGTATGCTATTTATGATTTATTTTTCTCAAAAGACTTCTTTCTGGCCGCACACACGTCACATTTACACGGCAAAAAAAGGATACTGAATTATGTTTTTAGAATTTTTTTTTTAGTGGTATTCAGGCTCCGACTGTCTCGCCAACAACACCAAAGCAAACGTGGGAAACGAGCAGGTTTAATTAAACGAGGACCTGTTGAGAAAAATTTCCAATCATCTTGTTGAGAATGAGCGCATTCACAGTATTCATCTCGAGGCATTATTCTTTATTTATATGAGTGTGAACGTGCATCTCCAGAGGACCCAAATTAATTGAATACGTTAAAGAGGAGGCCCGAGGCTTTATTTATTTTCAACTTCCTGACACTTGTTTAAATTAAACCACCGCTGGTGTTCAATTTGATTGCGCTATTATGACTACTCAGGTGGAGGATTTGAAGGCGAAGCTGGCGACTCAGGAAGTGGAACTTCACCAGAGGAACAGGGACACCGAGGCTCTCATTGCTAAAATAGGCCAGCAGACCGAAAAGCTGAATCAAGAGAAAGCTGTTGCTGACGCTGAAGAACAGAGGGTATCTTTACTAGTCTTTGGTCTTGCTGGTCAAAAACGCACAATTTTAAACTCAAATGGGAGTGAACAGTAGCACCCAAGTCACGATTGACACGGGGAAAAAATGTCAATATGCAGTAGGCTGGGCCCAGCAAGTGTTAAAATGATCTAGTACAGCTGCTGTTTTTTTTAGGATTACATAGAGCAAACAGCTCAGGAAAAACTGCATTTAATACAAAGAACAGGGCACACCCAGAACTTGCTTTAAAGCAAAATGTTGTTATTAGGACCTGGTGCTGTTACAACACAGGAAGTAAAATTAAAAGGCGCAACATAATGTGCGTACTGTTTAATTAGCTATATTCTCTAATCTTTAGAGAAACCTTTAGCTTTGTGTTCACAGTTTGGGAGGAGGAGGGTAAATATTGTGTTTCCATTGCCTTTTCTCCTCGAGCCCCAAAAATATGTTTCACACAAGTGTCTCAGACTCGGAGGGTAGGTTGAGATGTTATTTTCGCAGGGAAACATTCAGAGACAGGCAGTAAAACATGTGGCTTTGTGCCCTGCAGGTTGCGGCCATCCAAGCAGAAGTTACTAAGCAGCAGCAGGAGTCAGAGGATGACCTGGCCAAAGCAGAGCCTGCCCTCAATGCTGCCAATGCAGCTCTTAATACCTTAAACAGGGTAAATTAAACTAATCTAACTCCTCTTTTTGCACAATAGACTGTATGTAATGACAGACGTTAAAAATACGACAAAAGCTATTAGCCATGATTCTCATTTACTGCTGTTTTAATGCCTGGCAGTACACATGTATTTTATATATCTCAAAGGAAAGTGAAATCTCAGAGCTGCTTTTATCATCTTTTCCAGCAGCCTCATATTTTATTAAGGTACTGAAAAAAGTTAATGAAATCCTGAAAATCTATGAGTTCTCTTTGGTTTCACTTTGCTCTTCAATACATATTACGTTTAGCTCAGATACTGTACATACTGTTAATACAGCATAGTATTTGTAATCACTGAGCATTTTTTGCCTTTTACATTTCAGCTAAACCTGACTGAGCTGAGGACATTTCCTACTCCACCTGCTGTTGTTACCAATGTGGCAGCGGCTGTTTTGGTGCTCCTGGCCCCTCATGGCCGAATCCCAAAGGATCGAAGTTGGAAGGCAGCTAAAATGTATATGAGCAAGGTGAGACAGCTTACATGGCAGCTGTTATTTAAGTAAGGAGGGTTGAGCCTATAAATCCCAATCAGAGATTCCTATGGGCTGAATAGGGTGAAGACCTCAGGTTTAAGCAACTGGGGAAGAGTCTCATTTAAGACAGTGATAGACCTGTCGTACATTTTTGGGGTGTACGTACTGTATGTTAGTGGCTTATTTACTAAAAAAGATTAGTTTTAAAAGGCCGTCCACACTATAATTAAAAAATAACACAATCTAAGATTAAAGCCAACTATACAGTAACTACCTATAATTTCTTTTCAAAAGGACACTGTCATTTGTTCTCTGAAAATATACTTTAATATCGTAAAGGCAAACAAAATATGACAATTGCCTGGTGTGCTACAATGCTACATTTTATGCTGCGCAAAATGATTTTGAATAAGAAAATACTTTTTACAGGATATTTTCTGTTGAACATATCCCATTAAATACATATACAGTACATACACTGGATTTGTCATTTCAACGTGCTCTTCCTGATATGAGTGATGTTTGATTCTGACGCAAACCTGAGAAAGGAGCTGCATCAGTGTCCAGTGCCTGCAAAGCAACAAGTAAAGGTTCAAAGTAGAAAGAAAAAAGCAGCTGCTTGGTTGTTGAGCCTTCTACAGGTTTTAGGGAGAGAGAGGAAGGTAGCAGGGGTAGAAATAACAGGAGACCTAAGGACAGAGCAGGAAGATGGCCGATTGTACATGTCAGAGCAGTATTAAAGATTTTTCCAAGCTAGTATCTCCTCATTTCACCTCTCCTGACCAAGATTACACTGACTTTTCTGTTTGCATCTTTTACAGGAATTTCAGGACTTGAGAAAAACATCAGAAACCAATATTATTCTAAAACATGGATGACACTTTCCCTCTTCTCTCAGTGACGTTTTTTAAAACCCCTCCATTCAATTATAGATTCCAGCTTTTCACCCCTCTCTCCCAAATCTTCCTTCATTTGGATACTGTTTCTCACCCACTCTTTCATTTTACTGTGCTTTACAGTATATCCCTGCTTCTCTTCTCTCTCCCTCTGTTTTATAAGTCCAGTTTAGAAGAAACAGTAATTATTCAATATTTTTGCAACCC
The DNA here is from genome assembly GCF_055471065.1 of Atractosteus spatula. Classification (NCBI taxonomy): domain Eukaryota; kingdom Metazoa; phylum Chordata; class Actinopteri; order Semionotiformes; family Lepisosteidae; genus Atractosteus; species Atractosteus spatula. The sequence continues at coordinate 26,761,204 of NC_142718.1, forward strand.
GAAACATCAAAAAAATATTACTGGTGCTCAAAAACGCCCATCATAGGCTCCTTGAGCCCCTGTCGGTTAGAAATGTAATTTTTGAGTTTCGGAAGGTGCTTTGTCCCTTGTGTTTGACAGGTGGATGATTTCTTGCAAGCGCTGATGAATTTTGACAAGGAGCACATCCCTGAAGCCACTGTCAGAGCAGTGAAGGATGAGTACCTCAGCGATCCTGAGTTTAACCCTGAGTTTGTTCGCTTAAAATCGTCAGCAGCAGCTGGGCTCTGCGCATGGGTTATTAACATTATCCGCTTCCATGAGGTATATAGCACTGTGACTTGACTATAGGTTAACCCTCAGCATTCCACACCATACTGTGTGCATATCTACCCTAAAACTAAATTCCTGCTAATGATTGAAAACTGAACATCTGAGATCTTTTGTTTTACTGTTCCTTGAAAGTTAATTAACATATCGATATCAAGATGCCCATCAAGACTAGATCGTTGCTATGGTCTTATTTCACACATGCTACTTTATACCTGATGTTTGCTGTCCCCTCCTTTTAACAGCACATTATTCAGTACATTATATATTTTTCTGTTTGCTGCATTCGTGCAATGAACCCATGCGATGAAGTTCTTGTGTGCACAACTGTAATTGGATTTCAAAGTAAAGGTCCTGATAGACACTTTGATGCCGAAATGCGGAAGATTAATAAAGAACCACGTTAGAAGTATCATGATTTAATCCTTTGGATGAGCTCATTTTTCATTGTGTGTTTCACAAGCATTATCGCATTTATCACAGGTAAATAGAAAACTTCTTCAAAAGTGCACATGCTCATTAATAACATGACGCATGATTCATCTTAGTGCAGCATAATTAATTTCAGTGACATTGCGTAATTGTTCATTTTTGTCACAATGCATATTACTGGTTTTCATTTCTCCCGATAATCTGCATGCCTATCACGCTGACATCGACAAAAGATGTATGTAAGTATTGCTCTAATTTAATGCTTGAGGGGTTTGATGCTTTCTCAAAAGTTTGAGTTACAAGTAGCAATAAGCATTCCTAGACTGAAAAAAATATTTCTATGCTCACAATAAAAGAGAAACAAATAATAGATTAATTTCACAATTTCTTAGGTGAAAGTGTTTCTTGAATGTTAAGATTTGCATAAGCAAAGCAACATGGCTAAGAGTTTAATTGTGTAAATAGAATTGCATTTCCACTTGTTCAAGTGCTTGTGTCATTCAAATTGTATCAATCAAGTACATAATTAAGGGCTTTTCTATAAAAATGATGATCAGTGATGTTATTTATTCTGTTGTTAATCTTTATAATGTGTGAAAATATGTAGAAAACTGCTTACTTCTGCAAATTTTCATAATTATCAATGTAATAATTATTACAAAAAGGGATCGATCCTTTTCTAAAACAATGCAGTTGAGCAGATTATTCATATAGGGCCTGTATCTTCCTTACGTCACACACTGTTAAACTTGTCAGGACCTTTTTTTTTAACATTCACCGTACATTTGGTATAAATAGCAGCATAGACAAGCAGTGGGTGGGGACGTAGGTGGTGGGTAATGTAACAGAGACCTTAATGGAAAAAGAACCTAAATTATGTGTTTACACCCCTTTCCACACACCCACACACACACACACACACACACACACACACACCAACCATTTTTGATAATGGGCATTACTTGTTATAGGAGGCCCTGAAGACATTTATAAAGGAGTAAACTCCTAAACTGTTTAGCACAGGAGATGGTATGGAAGAGGACCCCCAAAACACTCAGCCATTTTCATGAAGCACCACCCCTGCACAAGAGGGGTGCAATCAGCCCATCTAGGCAATTTGAGAGTTATTAGATAATTGATGAAAGGATCAATTATCTCATCCTTCCATCCTTGGAAGATCTCAGGGTTTTGGCTTCAACAGCGTGGCCTTGGGCGGCTTTTTCCACACTTCCAGAAAAATATAGAAGGACAAAAAGGTAATTCACGAGGAATGACTATGCCCAAAATCAAAGTGTAATGAGGCCAGGACCCCCCAGCAAGGTAACCAAGGGGCAGCTGCAGAGGTGGAGGTGGGATGCGAAAGTCGCACGCGAGGGAGAGAGATATCACATTTGGTATTTATAGCGTTCGGTGGAGGAAGGACGAAGGGAGTGATTGCTAATTACTGACGGCTGGGAATGATTGAGCGTGGATGTTGTCATCCCTCCTGAACTTTCATTAAATAAACTCCATTAAATGAACACCTGGATGCCTCAAACAGTTAACTTAGACCTCTCTGCGCTGCATCCTTTCAGTGCATTGCACACTTCATTCGTTTTTTTATTTTTCAGATTTAAACTTACATACTTCAGAAGAAGGGGAAACGTTTTGGGGGGTTTTTTGTGCTTTTTATATTTGTTTAAGCTATGTGAATGAGGATGTCCAGCATGGGCGTCTGAGGTCTGTATTTCTGTTCTGCGTCAGGTGTTTTGCGAAGTGGAACTGAAGCGCAAAGCCCTTTCCCAGGCCAATACCGACCTGGCTGAGGCTGCCGAGAAACTGGAGGTCATTCGGAAGAAGCTCGCCGTGAGTTTTCAAACCGTTTCAGGGAAAGCGCTACAGATACGCCTGTGAATTGTGTCACGGTACAGACGGTAGTTAAAACTGTACTTGCGCGTCCTTCTGCCGCGAGGAGAAACATTGTTCAGACACTAACTGTTTAACTCTCAGAACAAAAAGGAAAAAGTCCCCCCCGAAATTAATATGGACCAAGTAGAATGTTTTAATTGCAAACGGATAATTTTCCCAATTTTGATTCAACTTCCTTTGTGTGTGTTTGTTTTAGTGTTGTCCCTTTTTGCTTCAAAAAGACAGCTCTCCTCCTGTATTTTGTTAGTTAATGTAGCGGTTTATAGAGTTTATCTCGAGCTTGTCCTAAGGCTTTGTTCTGTCCCACAAACAAATTTTGAAAAGTGTAAACTTTGGGAAATCAATGTTTTGTAATTAATAAAAGCTACTGCAGATCATTTTTTTTATTTCTTTAAAGGTATCTTCAATTAAAAAAATGTTTCTGAGAACGTGGCCCCAGTCAGTAGTTTGTAGTACTTTGATTTTTTTTTTCAATATGCAAAAGAATGTTATTTGAACATCGAAGTGTACTTTAATATGGGAAATAAAGTAAGTTTTAAAATGAGGCTGGTGATTAAGAACAAATGTACTGGGCATTTATGTAGCAGGACTGCAAGATAATTAACTGACATGCATAAAGATTCATGCTTTATACCAAAAATTTAATTTCGCACATAAATGTGCCTGATGTAGGCAGCATTTAATCACCTAGCTGACAGGAGTAACTACTTTCATTTAACCTTGACTGAAGATCATGAATTCTAACAGGTTTAATTGGATACATCATTTAACAGAATGAACAGAGCAAATTTTCCTCAATTCAGAGGCTCTGATTGACATACAGTGGCAACAAGGCCTTGTACAATTAAAGCTGATCTGTATTCCTGGCCTTGCCAGACATCGCCATAGTGATGTGACACTGTTTGATCATTGTGGCACAGAAACTTTACTCAACTTCACCTTGTTTTGAAAAGGCCACTACTGCAAATGAAAGCGAGAGATTTCAGAGACTGAAGCTTCGCCTTTTGGGATTTTGAATAAACGTGCCCCAGAGTTCCCAGAGGGTTCACCACCATGGTCTCTCTGCAATCAGGACTCTGACAGTCACATGAAAGGGGAAATGAAAACAATTAAAGTCACATATGATTATATTTATTATTATCATTGTAGACGTAATTGAAATGTTTCAAATCACATAAAATTGACAATGGATTCCTATTGTTGCTTAGCAAATAATTACCTTGATTCAGGCTCTTATGCAGACAAGTTCTTTTCTGATGTTAAAAACAGAGTCAAGTAGTGCACAGAAGAAACCATTAATGCTGCCTAATTGTTTCCTTGCTATATTCTGACTCAAGTGAGAAAGAATTTAATCAGCACGCTACAGTCTTCTATTCCTCAGACTAACCAGATGAGAGAGAGTATCTGAAACCAAGCTGGAAGTTTTTGTATTATTTTTCTGTGAAAAGCCCCATACAACTTTTAAGTCTTTTGCATTTGGTAATTGATTATGCAATGCGAGTGAGTGGTCTGCCTCTAAGCTGAAACAGCCCTGCATCTGTGTTTTAACCACTCCTTCCAGTTCAGTGGGAGTCCGATCTCATCAGTGCAAGCAAAGGGCACAAGGTGTGGTGCACCTTAAACTGGACACCAGTCCATCACAGGGCAGTCACACACACACATACCCACTCCAGGGTCAATTAACTTACCAGTATGTTCTTGGGCTGCGGGAGAAAACTAGCCATGGGAAATACACACTAAGATACCATTTTCACACAGTTAGCACCCCGAGCCTGGAACCAAACCCAGGGCTTCAAAGCTCCAAGACAGCAACGCTTACTTCTGTGCTACTGTGCTGCCCTAACCTGTACTACATTTAATCCAGTTTATTAATAAATAAGACAGCGGTAATTAATTTCCAGGGGGTTAAAGTAACATGTCGTTTCTAGAGTTCACGTGGGATAACCAAAGCAATGCTTGTCTCACCTTCCCATGATTCATAATGATGACACTATAACAAATGCTTGTTTATGTCTTTAAAGGAACTAGACATGAACCTGGCTACCTTAACAGCGGCCTTTGAAAAGGCGACAGCTGAGAAACTGCGCTGTCAAGATGAAGTGAATAGAACTAATAAGACCATCGAGCTGGCCAACAGATTAGTGAAAGGTCTGGAGGTGAGGCCCTCGAGGACAGTCTAATGAAGCAGTCTGCTGCATGCCCTCCTTTGTTAGACTCTGCTGATCTGACAATATCTCAAGCACTTATCAAAGAAGCTGATGAGCTGCGAAAACAGATTACTATTCATTTATACCATGATCGCGGAAACGTTTCTTGACCTTTTCCATTTTCATCGGTTAAACAAGAATGTGAAAATCAAAACTGCTGCATATTAATACCAAAGTACTACCCACCAAGTGCACCGGGAAGATGCCTACGAGATGATTAAATGAAAAGCTGTCCTGATTAGGAATTGGTAGCAGTAGTTGAATAAATGCAGTGTTTAACAGTTAGCGTTAGATTCACACATAATGCTGGTGTCTTTGATCACCGTTTACCATTGGTTAGAGGGTCTGTTATGGTCTTTCAGCAGAAAATGGTATCCATAAAGCAGTAGAATATACACTACAAGTTCTTGCTGTTATGTTTCAATTTGGGCTTCACACACCTGTCTCTTTAGCTCGCTGTTTTAATTTGTCCTTGTATTTTGAATGGTTCCCTTAACTGTGATGATGGGTCTGATCTTATGGCTTTTCTTTGTCTGTGTGCTGGCGTCTCCAGTCAGAGAATGTGCGCTGGGCTCATTCAGTGGCTCAGTACCATGAGCAGGAAAAGACGTTGTGCGGGGATTTGCTCTTGACCGCTGCCTTCATCTCCTACGCTGGCTCCTTCTCCAAACGATACCGCCACGAGCTGGTGGAGAACTTGTGGATGCCGTATTTGAGGTGCCAGAAGGTACTCGGATATCTCATTCAAAATTGCTTGAACACAACCAATCATCTTCGTACCCGTTTCTAATCGGTAGTACTCCTGTCGGGTCTTATTTAGAAGTGTTTTAGCATTTTTTAGAGATATAAAACACAGGAAGCATGGTGGCAAAGTGGTTAGCATTGGGGCCCCCAGGTTCAGTTCCTGGGGTGCTATATGTGTGGAGTTTGTATGTTCTCCCTGTCTTTGTGGATTGGTGCTCCTGCACTCCAAAGACATACTGGTAAGCTAGGCCCTAGTGTGAATGTGTGCGTGGCTGTGTCTGCCCTGTGATAGACTGGTACACACAACAGGGTGTATCCTGCCTTGCACCCATCTCTTGCCAGGGTAGGCTCCAGCCCCTCCTCAACCCTGAATTGGAAAGTGGTTAAAAAATGGGAGAATGGATGAAGAAACATAGTTCTTTACCCATAGAAAAGAGCCAACTATCTCAGGATGTTTCAGAGTGATAGACTAGGATTACTGCACTCTTTGTCATCTAAAGACATATTAAACATACAGTAAATGTTAATGCATGGAAAACTGTCAACAGTTTTGTAAAAAAACAAAACATTTTGCCTTGAAGTAGTAAATAGGAAATGACTACAGCAGTGTTGTAATTATAATAACAGCATTCAAATACGTTTAATATGCCTTGTCTCTGAGAGTTGGCGCTGGTATTTCAGAGAGCTGGAAACAGAGAACAAACAAGCAAGACACTCATGTAAAAGGAAATTTAGATTAAGGAGTGGAAATTAAAAGTATTAAAGGCTACATTTTGTTGGCCTACAATCATGCAGCCTATTATAAGATGGGTACAGCTTTTAAGTGGATAGCATAATCTTTTAAATTACAGAGTGTACTCCAATTCTAATTGTCTAAGAGCTGCTTTCAAACAGTTTCTTTTATTCTTTTCTAAAGTAATTGCTTAAATGTTTTGGGGATATTCTATTGAGTCCTGTGATGTTTTCTCAACAATGCGTCGGTTCTTGAAGATGGATGTCTATATTTAAAGATCCTCTGATATTTCTTCTCCGCTTCAGCCAGCCGCATCAAGATTAACGGTAAAACGGTCATTTTTGGTGCCATCCATATTAGTAATAAACTGTGAAGCTGAGCCTTATTTTTCTTTCCTTTCAAAAGCTAACATGCCTCTCTTTGTCCCCCCCAGGTGCCTGTTCCGATGACCGAAGGGCTCGATCCAGTTAGCATGCTCACAGACGACGCCACCGTTGCGCGGTGGAACAACGAGGGGCTGCCGAGTGACAAAATGTCCACCCAGAACGCCACCATTCTCACAAACTGCGAGCGCTGGCCTCTCCTGATTGACCCTCAGCTGCAAGGCGTCAAGTGGATAAAAAGCCACTGTGGCCGTGATCTCAAAGTCATCAGCTTGGGTCAGAAAGGGTAAGGAAGAGTCAGCCGTTGACATGCCAGTTCCACAAGTGTGAAAATGTTTTGTTGGCGCAGCTCTTAAAACCGCACAAGGGGGGCGAGAACCGACGGTCATACTTTGGCTGTGTAATGACCTCGCTCTCGAAACAGGACAAGCTGGCCGGCTATACCCAGTGAGGTGCCAGTGGCACAAAACAGAAGTGACACACAGTTAATTCTTCAGCGCCTTAGAAAAAGACCTCTCTCACCCCCCCATCCCTCCCATTCCGTTTTTGTGCCTGTGGCTTAATAAACGTTACTCTGCTTAATTGTGTAAGAGTTGAAATAATCAGTAATGGACACCCCACAGTTCCAAGGCAGTTCACTTTCACAATGACTATGTTTGATAATTGTTCTTTTTTTTCTGCAGAGACATACAGTAGTTCCCACGCACAAAAAATGTCAGATACTTATTTTCTGCATCGTTTCTGCAGGTATGTCGACATCATTGAGCAAGCTGTTGTCGATGGGGATCCTGTTTTAATAGAAAATTTAGAAGAAACTATTGATCCAGTCATAGATCCACTTTTAGGGAGGCATACCATTAAAAAAGGAAGGTAATAACCAAAAGCACTGTATAAGACTGAATTATTCATATATTATGTGGATAATGTCAGGATTTTTTACTTATTAGACACTCTGATCATGTTTTGAAGGTATATAAAGGTTGGAGATAAGGAATGCAGATTCCATTCTGGGTTTCGTCTGATACTGCACACTAAACTGGCTAACCCTCACTACAAGCCTGAAATACAGGCTCAGACCACCCTAATAAACTTCACGGTAACCAGGGATGGACTGGAGGACCAGCTGTTAGCTGAGGTGGTCAACTTGGAGAGGCCTGATCTGGAACACTTAAAGGTTGGGTGCCTTTTCCTGCTGAGAAAAAAGGACAAGTCCCAAGGAAAAGCCCAGCTGACTTAGCCTTTTCAGGGTTAATAAATGCAGGGAACACTTGTGTGAAGGGGAGCATGGTCAAATGGGCTCCTGACTGATTGATATTGTTGGGTTAGAGACTATAATACCAAACAAATGGGCCATGGAGGTGATCAAGGCTGATGCATGCAAAAAAGTTGGGAGAAGGGGGGGGAGTAGATTGCTGAAGTATTCTCATAGCTATGAAGCATGGAGTTGTGTCTCTGATCATGTAGCTCAACATTATTTCCATGTACAAAAATAATATTGTCGAATGGGGAGCTGTGTCACTGTACGTCTGCCGCAAAGGCATGAGTAAAGATTAATTCCATAAAAAAATAGAAGAAACCAGGTTTTTGATGTTGAGTGTTTTTCTCCTTCAAGGCGTTTCTTCTTTGTATGTTTCAGCATGGAATTAACCTTCATTTGTTCCTTTGCGAAAATAATATGCAGACAATTCTGTGTCTGGTGACAACCTTTCTCCCTTCAGCTACTTTTCATTGGCTTGTCTGCTTTAGTAACTCTCTTGAAATGCTTAAAAAGCAAGAACCTGTTTTCTTCACGATTTTCTTTGGAAATGTCTATTGTTGTTGGGGTTTTTTTTTCCTCACACGCGGCCTGCAGTCTGATTTGACCAAACAACAGAACTACTTTAAAATTGAACTGAAGCTGCTGGAAGATGAGCTGCTGACCCGCCTGTCTGCCGCAGAGAGTAACTTCCTTGGGGATAACCTGCTAGTGGAGAAGCTGGAAACAACCAAGCACACAGCTGCCGAAATCGAGATGAAGGTAGATCTGGTTAGGAGACCTTGGACCAGTAGTATCACAAACTTTAAGCTGTTTCCTTTGCCAGAATCTCTTACTTCCAAACTGTGGCTCAAGGCGCCTTTGGTCACTGTCAAAAACTGTAGTTACAGCTTACAATGTTAAGCAAAAAATATTTAGTTTTACAAGTGCTGCCAAATTTGTTCCCCTTTTTTTTAAAGAGTGGACATTCATACTTTAGAGCCCTGTGATAGTTAATTTGCTTTTATGAACCCTTTACACGTTTTTGCAAACCGGATCTCACTTCTGTCTTGGGCTGGACATATTCGGTTTTGTTAAGATGTAAAGTTTACACACCAACAAGAAACCAGGTAACATCAGCTTTCCGTTGGCCGAACTGACATGAAAGAGTTCACATTTTGGCAGTAATATTTATGTTTTTATTTGTAACCTCATGAGAACAGCTTGTTCATCATATTTTTCTGTAATCAGGTTGGGGAAATTTAATTACGTTAAAACTCACCAGTTGCAACATGACTCTAGCAGCAGAGAAACCTTTGGATAATTATTTTTACCCTTTGCATTGACTGAACTGTTAAGGTTATGAGGCTAGCTTTCCATATTCCACAATGCACATTTTCCATAATAATAATCTCTTGTTATCTTTTGTGTGCCCAAGATTGAACCCAAACAAAACAATTACTTTTTTAATGCTGGAAACTGTTCGTGATTTAGCAGTTCTTCGAGATCCTTTTGGAGAGCAAACTTAGAACTACAGTACAGATGAAAAATAAGTTCAGCTTTCCTTGACAGGAAGTCAGAATGACAGCAGAGAGAGAAGACAAGAGTAGAAAGCAGAATTTGTTTTACAACAGCCAGATACTGTACAATGCCTTGTTTAAAGATTAGTAAAATGACAGAACTTTCATTGTTTAAGTCTTTCCACTCTGACTTCCCAGACAACACCAGATAGTAGGCTGTTTAAAATACGAAGCTGTTAAACTTTTACTGTAAAACAGTGAGAAGAGTAATGCTGTCTGCCTCAAGACCGTTTGGAATGTTGAAATACATTTTTATGCCTATATATAGATTATGGTTAGTTTAATGTCAATTTGGCAAAAAAATACCACAAGACACAAAATGATTTATTTTGTGCCAGACCACACTTTATTTGGAACTTAAGCCCTTTGAAAAATATATAGACTGATGTTGTTCCCGTTGCACAGATAATGATTTTTAACTTCAGTTTCTTTTAAAGAATATCAATTTATTTATTAGGATTGTGGCATATGAATACTTCATTATATTGTAAGCTCTGGCTGTAGTTAGCATTAAAATCTACAACAGTTTCTAAGTGAAATACTGTTTTTCAGACTCGGTTTTAAGCACTTGGAAAATGCATGAAAACTAAGATCAATTTTCAATGGAGTCTAAGGGAAAAGTAATATTTTTAGGTATGTGTGTGCTTTCTGTGTGATTATTACTTGACAGGTTTTTCAATCAGACACATCAGTTTTGTAAGATTTCATAGCTTTCACATCATTTCAACTTGTGTTCCTTTTGGTCATTGCCAGTACCCAGTCTTTCTGTCTAGCAAACTACAACGCATTCTGTGTTGCAGGTTCTGGAAGCGAAAGTTAATGAAGTAAAAATTAATGAAGCTCGTGAACACTATCGTCCTGTGGCAGTAAGAGCCTCTCTGCTCTACTTCATAATGAATGATCTCAATAAAATAAATCCAATGTACCAGTTCTCACTTAAGGTAAAATTTAATTTACACATTACTGCCTGTGGTCTTCAAATACATATTTATTTCCATTGAATATCTATATTGCTAGTCATTTTCTTCTTCCTCTTTAGGCATTTAATGTTGTGTTTCACAAGGCTGTGCATCAAGCAGAACCTTCTGATGATGTCAGGAGGAGGGTAAATACCCTCATTGACTGCATTACCTTCTCCAGCTTCAATTACATTAGTCGAGGCTTGTTTGAAAGAGACAAACTTACTTTTACAGCCCAGCTGGCCTTTCAGGTATGATTTCTATCATCTATGATTTCAGGTTTGCTCGACCTGTTCATTCACATTTATAGGTAACCCCACGCTGTCTCACTTTCATAACGCTTGTATTGTACATTTGACACAAAAGTTGTGTTTTGTTTTTTTTTGTTGAAATGCTGTGGATTTTTTTTTTCCCAACTTGCAGCTTTTATTAATGAGTAAAGAAATGAGTGTCCGCGAACTGGATTTCCTGCTCAGGTTCAACATCGACCATAACTATATCAGTCCTGTAGACTTTCTGTCAAACTCGGCGTGGAGTGCCATCAAGGTATGTTTTAATTACTTTATAATCCTTATAATCGATAAGTTATTAAAAAAAGCAATTTATTTTTTAAAATAAAATGTATGTTTATAAAGGTTGTAGAAGCAAAAAGGAACACATGGGCCCTGAGAGGTTCTAGAATGTTCTGAAAGATGATGCTCTTGTTTTTTATTCAACCATTTGCAATCTTGCAAAAGGTTTTCAATTTTAAAATGGTCCAAAGAGCTCTCAATAACACAGATTCATCAATCCTTTTTTTCCTCTGGAAGCGCACATTTTGATTTTAACTCTTACTCTATGTTGGTGTGCGTTGGTAGCGGAGGGTTAATGACCCTAAACTCTGTCGCCTTTCCCCTCTCCAACACAACACGTCAGACAATGAGTTTCACAGATGAATTTCGAGGACTGGATAGGGATATTGAAGGATCCCCGAAACGCTGGAAAAAAGTGGTTGAATCGGAGTGTCCGGAAAAAGAAAGGTTTCCGCAGGAATGGAAAGCTAAAAGCTCTCTCCAGAAGTTAATAATGATGCGTGCCCTGCGCCCAGATAGGATGACGTACGCAGTGAGGTAGACTGACAGTGTGGCCTGTTTGAAGTGTCATCCAGTGCTTGATGTTGGGAATAGATGCCGCACAGCTAATGATAGATGAGCGCATGCTTGGCGTTTTCTTTGGGAATTTGGAGGTGACTGTCATTTTCTCTGTGGCACGCTCCAAGATGTAATGTACAGTAAGTTTCCTGACCTAAATGTTAACAACTCTTTTCTCGGCAGAAATTTTGTGGAAGAGAAGCTTGGAACAAAATACACTGAAGTGCGTAAAACTGAGTTTGCAAAGTCGTTCAGAGAAAGCGGCCCAGCTTCTCCGGTCTTTTTCATCCTTTCCCCTGGAGTCGATCCTCTGAAAGATGTTGAATCCCTGGGTAATAATGAAAATAGTTCTTTAATTCAAAGCAAATACTCTGTAACTTCTTGCCTTTATGAACTGCCAAGGAGCCTTATAACAATACAGGGTAGATTAGTATTATTATTTTGGAAAGAGCTATGGAAATGTACATGCCTTCAGCAGAAAATAAAATATTGCCTGGAAATGAGCCTTTATGCTTCCAATATTATAATAATGACTAACTCCATTCAAGTGTCTTTTGTACAACATGAAAATACTGCATATTAACAAAAATGTATTATTTATTATAATGTATATAGTCTATATACAGTATATATATCTCATTACACCAACTGGAATTCCACTATGAACCAATTGTTTTAAGATTTGAAAACAGGCAGGAGAAAGATTTGAAATAACAGTAGAAAGTCCAATCTGTCACCCACAGCAGTCTTTCTTGCTGAAGAGACCAACAACAGACTGGCATCAGAATACTACAAAGGCTAGGGCAAGGGTTGTAATTTCTCAGAAGGTCAGAAATATGAAAGAGATTTCTGAGATTTCTTCATAGCCTTAGAGGTCAAGAGCAACACTTTGAAGTTCAGTGAAATTCAACAGGAAGCCAGTGCAGGGTTTCGGGCCAGGGGGTTATATATTCATGAGAGGGAGATGTAGTTGAGTAGATCTAGGAGCTCTAGTTAAACATTCTGGAGATTTTAGGAGGTGTTATTTGAGAACTCTGCCAGCTGAGCATAGCAATCTTCAACACTGGAGAAGACCAGGCTTTTTATTAGTCTGATTAGTGGTTTTAATTCATAAGCCTGCCTGTTTGACATTATGTAGACCCGAACCGCATGAACTAACAAAAGTCTTGCACACTACTGATCCTTCTGTAAGGGAAAAGAGGTATCTAAGGCATACATCTATAAGAAAGCATTGGCAGCTAGCCAAATGAAAAATAACACAAAGGAGGCGAACAGTCACCCAAAACACCTGCCCATTTACAAGGTATCTGAAAATATATCTCCTTTGAAATACAGGAAAAAAGATGGCGTTCACCATAGACCTGGGGAAGCTGCACAATGTGTCCCTGGGGCAAGGCCAGGAGGCTGTGGCTGAAGTGGCTCTGAAGAAGGCTTCAAAAGAGGGCCACTGGGTTATCCTGCAGGTCAGAGGGCACTGCTGCCCTGGGGGGGTCAAATGGGGCCACATGGGCTTTGTCGGCCTTTGGTTTAATCTTTCTTTTACTTAATTGTTCCCTTCAGCTGCAAAATTGTCTGCTTCCTTTTGTTTCTCTTGGTTGATTTTTAAAGTTAGAGGGCATTCAAAGGCACCAGGCCTATGAAAAATGTGGAACAATAGAAAAACAAAAAAAGACATCAGAACAGTTAAAGTACAGATGTGCACCAAAAAGCCAGAAGATCAGTATTCCCTTGAGGAACTAAGTTTAACCCCCCACCCACTACACCATAGATACTGGTTGATCTCTGTTTTTTTTTTCTGGATAAAGCTTTTTCTTTTGTTACATTTAAAAATAGGTGGTGTAGAATTTAAAGAGAATGCCAAACTGCGTACACAGCTTACAGTGCAGGAATATTCAAAACTGTTTCAGTGATTTTGAGGAAGATCACTTTTTTAGGCTTGCAAAACATAATGCCCAACAGACAGTATCTTAGCTTCTTCATCTCAACAGTGTGATATTATTACCCTGTCTTTAATGTGCTTGTAAAGAGCTTCTTTTCAGTACATGGGATACAAGCCTAGATGTACTGCACTTGATTAAGCACAATATTTTTTGCTTAAAATGCTTATATTGATTATGCCATAACATCACCACTGTAGTGTGAAATGTGTCTCATGCTGAAATGTTGATGTTGCCGCCGACAGATTACAGTGAAGTGATTGTATTTAGCTTTAACTGAAGCAAACTGGCCATTCCTGACGGGAAAGGTTTAAATAAGGCAGTGCTTTTTCAAAGCAGTGTATTATTTTTGGAGAAACGAGTCGCATCTGAAAAGAGAGATTCGTCTGCCTGTTCGTTTGTTTCCCCCAGTCTTCACGAGAGGTAAGCGCAGACTGTGGTTTTGAATGTTGTGCGTTTTGCCAGAATATTCACCTGGTGGCCAAGTGGTTGGGGAGCTTGGAGAAGCTGCTGGAGAAGTACAGTGAAGGCAGTCACCCCGACTACCGTGTATTCATGAGCGCGGAGCCAGCTCCCACCCGGCAGGAGCACATTATCCCCCAGGGAATCCTGGAGAACTCCATCAAGATCACCAATGAGCCACCCACGGGCATGCTGGCTAATCTGCACTCCGCGCTTGACAACTTCGACCAGGTAACGAACGCCTTCTGGCTGTCCGAATCTCGGAGAAAAAAGAACTAGGCCCGTCAATATACCAAAAAACACATGTGTACTTAAAAAAAGTTGGCATTTCATGAGAGAGCAGTGTTTCAGGAGAAGAAGAAGATTGTGCTCTTTGAAAGAAAAATCAAAGGACAGTTTGGTGGCACACTGGTTAGCATTGCTGCCTCACCGCGCTGAGGCCCTGGATTCAATTTCTGGTCTGCCATCTGTGTGGAGTTTGCATGTTCTCTCAGTGTTTGCTTTAGTTTCCTCTAGGTGCTCTGGTTTCCTCACATGGTCCAGACATGCGAGGGTAGGTTACTTTCTCAGTTAATCTGAGAAAATGTGGCCCTGGTGTGAATGTGTGCATGTCTGTATGTGTTTGTGCCCTGTGATGGACTGGTGTCCTGTCTAGGGTGTATCCGGTTACTGTCTGAGAAGTCTCTGGCTCCCCCACGACTCTGAGTTGGATAAAGAGGTCAGAAAAAGTATGGATGGATGGATTACAGTCAGAGTTCAAGTTATTGAAGAGAAACAAAAACAGCCACATCAATACCTAGTCATGATAGAATGAAAATGGCCCTTTTTTAGCCTCGGCTTATTGACATTGAGAATTAAAGTGAATATGGATTGAGGTCACTGCTAGAAAAGTTTTATAATGTCTAATTTCACTCTGTTTTTTGACAGGATATTCTAGACCAGTGCTCCCGGGAGCAGGAATTTAAGACCATTCTTTTCTCCCTCTGCTACTTTCACGCCTGCGTTGCCGAACGGCGCAAATTTGGACCTCAAGGTTGGAATCGCAAGTACCCCTTTAACACCGGAGACCTGACCATCTCTGTCAATGTTCTGTACAACTACTTAGAAGCCAACTCACAGGTAACTAATCGGAGCTGTCTTTTACTTTGTCACCTCTAAACATAGCTATTCAGTGTCTGCATGACATGTAAATGAAAATTTGCCCTACAGAAATGTTCACCTGTGGTGCAGTTGAAGCATTACTGATTACAGTAGACATAGGTTTGAGTTGATATTTTTTTACTTGGAAGTTTCCTTTTTAAGCTTTTTAGTACCTTTGAGTACTTTTTGAGTACTGCTTTGTCATCAAGTCCTATTGGTTTAAGGTTAGTGTTGTTCTAAAATTGTCTAGTATTTTAACTGAAAAAAGTCTGATACAACTTAGTTTTGGCCTTCTAAGGATTATGGCTTACTGTTTGTGCCACATAACTTAAATTCAGAATTGAAAATAAAATATTAATATAACCTTTACATTTAGTAGTATAATGTATGGAAAATATTATACAATGGATGATTTCTTTACTAAGGTCAGGACTTACATAATTTTTTGGATTTTCCTCCTTTGTAAATCATAATATTTACAAGGTGTTCTAATGTTTGCTGCACAAGCCCTGACACAGACTGAAAGAACGGTCTTATTGAAAGTCTGCTCCAGTGTGTTAGGAGTAACCTCATATATTCCAGGGTTTAAGGGAAAGTCTTACACTGACAGGCTTCAGGACCTGAAGCTGTGCAGTCTTGGACAGAGAAGACTGCGATGAGACCTGATACAAGTATTCATAAATATCAAGATGTAATGACAAAGTCAACCCAGAAGAATTTTTCAGAATGCACAATGAAATGCGAAGCAGTGGGTATATGTGAAAACTACAAGGGGCATTTAAAACTGAGAACAAAAGGCATTTTGTAACTCAAATGGCTGTGGGAGTGTGGAACGACCTACCAAGCAATGTTGTTGAAGCCCATACCCTGGCTTATTTCAAGAAACGACTAAATGAGATCCATAGATCAATTAGCTACTAACTACCAAAGGGGTAGAAGTGTTAGTGGCAGAAAAGGGGTGATATGTTTATTGGCTTGAAATGACTGACAAAAAATAATAAAAAATAATAATTCTTGCATTTTGAAAGGTGCCGTGGGAGGACCTTCGCTATTTGTTTGGAGAGATCATGTACGGGGGCCATATTACCGATGACTGGGACAGACGCCTGTGTCGCACCTACCTGGAAGAGTACATGCAACCTAACCAGGTAGGAGAGCTTTCACTCCAACTTTGGCCTCACAGCTACCCCGGGATAAGGAGGAGCGTTCTGTTTGAAATGGTGGTCTTCATCTCAATGTTGCGTTAAAGACACCTTTTGCTGATGATTAAATATCTTTAAAGCCACCCAGTATAAGCTGCTGCGCTGTGATGTCGCGAAGCGGTCAGTGTTGGCTGTATCTGAGCTCCCCCTTATGGAGTCCGAAGGAACATCAGCACTATGCAAAGAAAATTAGAGCTGCTCGCTTCTTTTCCTTCTTTTACGCTGTGGGTCTTCTTTTTTTATTACAGTTCTTGCATGCATGCTTATAAAGCTCAATTCTTACATTTGAAACTAATTACAAAACTAACGTTTGTTTTGCAACAAAGTACTGTATGTGCATGTTAGCTACGTATTTTAAAGGGTAGCTAAATAAGATTTACCGTTTGATCTTTTTTCCCCATCCCCACATTTTAAATATGTCAATCTCTGTGATTTGATCTCAAATTAAAAATAAATTTAACTTCTAAGGACTGGTAATACACAAAATTGACTACATTTTCACTCTTTAGTTTTGGTCAAATTTTATTTCGACGCAGAAAATTTTTTAAAAAACTGGCAACGTCTAAACAGCAAAAAAAAAAAACTGTGGATATGAGCGTACAGGTTTAATTTATTGTGACTGAGTTCCAATTACGTCTGTGTGCGTTTCAGTTCGATAGAAAGTTGGCTTTAGCTCCGGGGTTTGCCGTTCCTTCAAACTTGGATTACCAGGGCTACCATCGGTACATCGACGAGATGCTGCCTCATGAAAGCCCGGTGCATTATGGATTACATCCTAATGCAGAGATAGAATTCCTCACCGTCACCTCCGACAATCTCTTCCACACACTGCTGGAGCTGCAGCCCAGAGACTCTGTTATCGGGGAGGGATCCTCCCAGACAGTGGAGGAGAAGGTCAGTACTGGCAGAAAGGAAGCGACATGTGCAACACAAGCACAAGTGGTCACACAAGCAACGTCCCTTTCTAAGAGAATTTCATTGCTAATGCCTTGCAAAGTCTTTGATAAAGTCTTATTTGTTTTTGGAAAGGGTATTTGTATTTTCCAACTTAATAATACAACCTCAATGTGTCGTTCTTGCTGTGTTGTATGAAGAACCCCCCCCCCCCCCCATGTTATAAGAGATCACGCAGAATTGATTGTAAAATATGTTTCACATCACGGTCTTTTGAAACTGAAATGACAGTAGAATATGAAGTGTAATCAAGAGGAGTGTTCAAAGCTAATGAATTTCAAAACGACCGAAACACTGTGCTGTTAATATAACCACGCCAAAACATATATTTATGATGTCTTTCTTAATATTTATATGACACTCAAGTTTGTGTACTTGAATCCTTTTGTATCACTTTAGGATTTTTTGTGAGATTTTTTGTCAAAACCCGTTACCTGTTAACAACATTTACTCAACAAAGCTTTACTTATTCCGGATAGAGAAATCCCACAATATTGTATAGAAGTTATAGTAATTATTTTCTTTTGTGTATAATATAGTTAATATCGAGCAATTAATTCTTAACTGTAATGAAAAATAATTTTAAAATAAGACCCTTTTAAAAATATGTTTAATATATTTTTAGGTGAAAACTATCCTTGATGATATTTTGGAAAAACTGCCAGAGGAGTACAATATGTCTGACATCACCTCCAAAACAGCAGATCGCTCTCCTTATATATTAGTATGCTTTCAGGAGTGTGAACGAATGAATATCCTTATATATGAAATACGACGCTCGCTGAAGGAGCTGGATTTAGGACTCAAGGTCTGTATAAATGTCGTTCGCCATCTTCCACAGATTTCAGATGCACCGCGCAGACGTTTTTTCGCACCGTTTTCTGTATACAAAAGTGTTTCCTTGTGTCACATCTATTTAGAGAAACTGCTAATGCATAAAACAAGCCTGGGAATATTTTGTATGCATTATTGGCCCTAAAAAACCCGACACGTCTCCCATCTTGTCTAAAACTTCAAACTGTTTTGACTAGGTAACTGGGCAATTACGAGCAATAGTCAATGAATTTCACCCAGTATACATGTCAATGCAGAGCTCTCGCATTTTAAATTATTCATAACATTAAGCGCATTCTCTTAAATTAACCTACACATGAAACAGAACAAATGGAGCTTTAATGTAGCAGCTGATGAAATAACAGAATTGTCAAGTTCAGCTACTTGATGTGTTTTCCCTGCAAGGAATTCACTATTTATCATGTCATCTTATCACAGTCTCTTTTAAAGCCACAACGAGTGCACTTATGCTTTCTTTTGTTAGGGTGAGTTGGCAATTTCCTCAGAGATGGAGCGACTACAGACAGCTCTTTTCTTTGATAATGTTCCTGACACCTGGACCAAGCTAGCATATCCATCAACATACAGTCTAGCACAGTGGTAAGTAACATGTCATAAACCAAACTGCATCTGTATTACTTGGTGTGCATCAAAAGGCAACATCAATTGCAAAAACACTTTAGAATTCCTATTTAAGGTTACAGAGGTCACAATGAAAGAAAAGTCTTTTTTTTTTACATAGACTGGATGTTGCACTGGCTTGTGAGTGTATTCAGAATTATCCCACACTCGGTTTTTGTTTTAAATGCACCATAGTCATACCTTAACTGTTAACAATGTAAATTATGTGCATGTTTGGAGGTGGGAATGAGAAGGAAAATATATAAAAAATTCAACACAATTAAATATGTTCTACATAAAATGTTGCGTAATTCTCGTGAAAAACATATCTGAATGCTTTCTCCATGCTCTCGCTATACATTTCTACTCCCATTAGTCGAGACCCCGTTGTTTAGTTGACTAAAACAACTTCACACTTATTACTTTGACGCTATAAACCCCAACACACATTTGTTCAGTCAATAAAGAGGTGAATAATAGGATGCCATGCCACGATTATTATCCTAATTGTTACTGTGGATTGAATTAATAAACAGAAGCGAGATATGTGCGGAACGGTCTTAGTCAAGGCGCGACAGATAAGCGTATCGGCGAGGATCGTTCCAAACCGCAGTTTCCCCGAGTCTACATGCAAACACGGTAATTGTGTTTGCAGTACTGACAGAAAGCAGTGATTGCGATGATAAAAGCAGCACAGTGATGTGCTCTCCACAGGTACAATGATGTTCTAATGCGCTGTCGAGAGTTGGACAGCTGGACGCAAGACCTGACTTTACCCAGCGTCGTCTGGCTCTCCGGCCTCTTCAATCCTCAGTCCTTCCTCACAGGTAAGCAGCCGGCTGGCACAACTCATTAGTAATTTACTGCTACAGTAGTTTTTATAATTACTGCCAGGAGGCCTCATTAAATTTGCTCTAATGAATAAATATTGTATTTCATAGCTTGATTACCAGATCAGCTCAGTGCTTGAATGTCATAAACAATTATTTCCCTAAATATTCATCACCTCAGAGTGGATGATCATTGGTGTTTAATACTGGTATTTTCAAGTGCATCTTTATTATGCTAATAGTTTTCTGAAGCAGTTATGTTTTGAAGAAGAGCACAAATGCACTTTGACAAACATCTAAAAATAAAATGGCAAATGTATCAAAACTAAAAATGTATTACTTTAGAAATATGAACTGCATAGTCAGACAAACAAGAGGTAGCCTAAATGTGCCATAAGAACACATTTATTTTTGAAATGTCAGTCAGTATATTTTCTAGAATACCCTCCAACATCAACAGATAGAAAATTAAAGCTTCCTTTCAAGCATTACTAAAACTACTACATTGGCAGTATTTTTACAGTAGTTCAAGACAGTTTTGCGATAGAAGTATTCATTACACATGTATCTGTGTCCCTAGAATGCCTCAAGGTTAGTCATTTTTTGCATTATATGCACATGTATGTATTTTAAAAGTTAACATTATACATCGGAAAATTTCAAACCTAAAACAGAATTGACAGTCAAGACCTTTCTTCTCAACCACAGAAAACAACACGGTCACTTTTCAGATTTTTCTTTTTTTGCCCAGATTCAAGGTATTGAAAAGATATTAGAAGTCAAACCCTTTACTCCCTTTAACACTGAAATGCACCACACAGACGCAGCATGTACAAAAAGAGGTTAACAAGTTCGTGTAGCCAATAAGGCATTCGAAAAGTTTTCTTACAATGAAATAACTTGACATGAAAATAGACAGTTGTTCAATATAAGGGTTGCTCATGTATTTTATAGCAGGGAGGTTATTAAAAGAAAAACAAATTAACACTGCTACTGAATAGAAAAGTGACCTGACTGGATTTTCCTTTTAAGGAGTCATCCACAAACAAGCAGGGACAGTACACCTGATTTCTTTTTACTTCCAGCTGTAATGCAAAGTTTAGCACGAAAAAACGAATGGCCATTAGATAAGATGCACCTCACCGTGGATGTAACGAAGAAGTTCAAGGAAGAATTCAATCAACCCGCCCGAGAAGGTGCCTACATCTATGGCTTGTACATGGAAGGTAAAAAAAGCACTTTGCAATTTGGATGTTGAAGGCTATTTCCCTACTTCTATGAAGGTATGAGATATCCACATAACACGGTGGTGTTAACGGAACGATCTCATCAAACTTGAATTAAAAACGTCTCAAATTCTCACGCATTTCATTGAAATTTTGAGTTAAAGAAAAACACCCCCTCCAGCACTTCACATTTTGTGGTTTTTAGCATCGAAACGAACGTTCTGCCTTGAAGCACTGAGAAACGCTCAGCAGAGAGAAAGGGTTTGGAAATAGCCACAAAATTGACACACAAAGGAACAGTTTGTATAAAGAGCTTTAAAGCAGTAGCTGGGACACAGGAGAGAAAAAAATGCTTTAAAACTTGGAATGATTTACAGGTATAAAATTCCCATTAGAGCCTGCTAATTGTTTCCACACCATTAGTAGCAGTTATCTAATGAAAGGATTTCAGCAGGCAGTGCCGTATATCATATGGATCCTCTCACAGCTATAGTGAAGGTAATGGCCCTGATACCACCTGCCCTTTCCACCCTTTCCTCTCAGGTGCCCGATGGGACACGCAGGGAGGGCACCTGGCCGAGGCCCGGCTGAAAGAGCTCACGCCCGGCGTGCCCGTGATCTTCGTGAGGGCCATCCCGAACGACAGGCAGGAGACGAGGAACATCTACGAGTGCCCTGTTTACAAGACCAAACTGCGGGGCAACACCTACGTGTGGACCTTCCACTTGAAAACCAAAGAGCGGCCCGCCAAGTGGGTCCTTGCGGGCGTGGCTCTGCTCCTGAGTGTGTAGAGACATCCTAGGACAGCCCTGCTTCACTGAACAGGCACCTGCTGTGTTTTTTGAGTGGTACTGCTCTGCGTGGATATGATGATTTGTGGTGGAAGTAATTCAGCAAAATTCTGATATACATTAAGCAAGGCGTTGCTTTATTTTTGAAAATGGAGAACTTTTAGGTACAACAATTTTAACAGGTACAGAGTATGAAACAGGCTTGAAAACGATTAAATTCTGATTTATAAGAAGCAAGGTGTTGAGTAGCTTGAATGATTAAAAATATTGAAGTTATTTCAACACTTCTCTGCCTTGTATTTTAACTTTGCAAAACTAGCAGAAACCATGAGCAACAGGAAACTGTATTGCACTGGTGACAGAACAAATGAAAGGGTGAGGAGGAGAGTCACTGGAATCATCTCTGAGCCAGACAACTTCAGTTTTGCTTTATTTAATAAAAAACAACATTTAGCGCAATTTTAACAGGCAAAGAGTATGAAACAGGCTTGAAAATGATTAATGAGCCCCTTTGAAATATCTGGTGTACCCAAGAATCTGATAAATCAAGAACAGAGGCACTTTAAAGCGCATCCTAACAAAAGTTTGGTCATTTCATTTCTTGTAATCTGTTGTAGATCACATTTTTGCCATCTAAAAAAAAAGCCATGCCGAAATCTCACAGCTGATCAATAAAAAGAACTTTATACATTTAGAACAATGTAATCTAAAAATGGACACTGCATAGCAATTTTATTACAATCAATATTCAGAATCAGATAGGGTGTTTTGTTCCTTAGAGCATGTAGGGAGACACAGGTCTTCCATGAAATAACATTAAGTCACTTAAGACTTGGTTTAATTGGGGTTAATTTTGGTTCTTTTCATGAGCAAATATTGGCAGCCAGGGGGATCTGCTGGCTGCTGCTTTTCCATGGTCTGTACCATCACCTGACCAATACCACTGAGTGGTAGAGAGTAATACGGCACCAGCTGAACAAACATTCATGTTTCTTACAGCTATACACTTTTACCGTTCAACATTTTAGGCACCAAAATAGTGCATCACATTTTACAGAGACTAGGAAGGATGCCAATCACACAATCCAAATTGCACCTGTACTCCAAAGCAATGGCAGTTTTACGCTGTAAATGGGTCTTAGCATTTCCAGCCCATTTATTTCCCAGGTGAAATCTGCCAAATCCCCAACAGAATTAAAACTCCAGGGAGACACTTTCCAGAGCCAGACTGCCGCTGCCACTGTTCAGTTTTCCTTCGCCTCCAGTTCTTGTTTAAGGCTACAAAAAGAACAATAACTTCACTGTAGTACATCACAACATTTTTCGACCTCGTGGTTAACACCCTCCCCCCACTCACGTTGAAAACGCTTTGCTTTTGGGGAAAGCTACACGCGGCAGTAGCAAGCACCCTTCATCTGGTTAATTTGACACCGAAGAAAAAGAAAAAGTGTCAAACCGAATGCGACATCGTGCAGAGTAAATCTTAATCTCAACAATAGAAAACTGTTTACTTAGGGGGGGACTGACAGTTTAAAAATAATCAAGGATGTAATTACCTTTTCAAGTAGGCATGCACATTGTCATAGCCGTGGTATTTTGCCAAGTAGACGAGCACTCCAGTGGCACAACGCCCTTCTCGCTGTCGGCAGAAACTGCAGTTACAGATTCCTCGGCAAGGAGGGCAAAACCAGGTCTGTAACGGACATTCGCTCAAAATTAGAATCGCATTCACTTCCAGCTGCTCTCACTTCAATCTCAGCTCTCTCTTTTCCCCCCAAGCTTCTTTCTGACCCTCCCAACATGGTAATAAGGCCAAAGACAAAGATTTCGAAGGGGCTGATTAAATAAACAAGTTACAACAAGGGACTGGCTTTAAAAACTAAAGATATCCCCATACGTCTTCATTACATTTCTACGATTCTGAGCAAATGCCTTTGGATGACCAAGATGCAGACACCTGTACAGGACATACAGGCTGTTGTTGTAAATGCTTGAACTAAATTTAAGGCAATGCATCCCTCAGGCAAAACCACTAGGAAGAAAAAAAAAACACTGAAAGGCTTATTAAAAGCTATATATATATATCTGAAAATAATTTCACATGCTGAATGTCAGATACTGTTACTCCTGCTGGAATTTTGCACGCTTATTTCAACCCAGTTCCAGACAGATCTGGTGTTGGAAGCTACTGTTGAACTAGTAAGAAATGAGCAGTAACAGTAAGTGAGAGACACCAATGTCATTCAGCTTGTAGAGCGGTTATTGCTAAATGCCTTTAATTAAATGGAAACAGGCTAACACCTGTGAAGAATTCCTTTTCTGTAACTGGTTGGAATTTGCTGTCCCTTTTAAAATTATGCCATGTCAATGCAAATATAGTCAAGTCAGTCACTTGTTTCTTTGCTCATTCTGCATGTTACTTGATCACCTGTATGAATAATCAAAATGCATGTTTTTAACAGATTTTAATGTCATCCTTTAGTTACAAGCTCCGTCAAAGTGTGTGGTTCTGCGTCGTTAATTTTAGTCCCAGTTCAGATGTAAATTTAAACACTTCCGTAGCATGAACCCAGACAGAAAACTGATCAGAATTCAGGCAGGACTATACGGTCTCTCCAATGTGAAACTAATGACTTGTTCCGCAATTATAAAACAACCACGGGGGCAGATGTCACTCACTGGATCCAGCAGGGCTTGTCGAACCTCTTCTCCGTAGCGGTTGCGAAGACACGGCCCGCAGAACTGCCCCCTCACCCCCACACAATCCGGATTGCGGCAGTTAGTTTTTGTGTCTGCGGTTTTCTGTCGACACTGGTGGCAAGTCGATCCCTATCGAAATCAAAATTGTTCATTCAAATCTCATATTTCATCCCGATTGTTATTTTGTGTGCTGAAAAGTTATTAAAAAAAAGTTGTTTTTTTCCCCCCAAAACCATTCAAACACTTTGAGCTTTCGGTCTCTGAAAGAGATCTCAAAAAGTCAGGCCAATCACAAACTTTGTTTTTCAATTTTTGGTCTTTATATTCTCACGGTATTTAAAGAACAGGCTCAAAACGACACTTACCGAAACCCTGTTATACACTTTTTCACGGACATTATAACAGATGTTGTTCAGCTCGCTCTCTGTGATGTCCTCTACAGGCCGCACATGGTGGGGAATTGTCATGGCCCCACTGTAGCTTCTACGACGAGGCGCCCTCTGCAGGACAGAGAAGTAACTTAATTCCAACAAGACAACTCAAGTTTAAGATTAAAATACCAGGCTAGAAACCAACTATTTGCATGGATGTGAGGGAGAGAAAAGCCATGTGGCCCATCATATATAGCCTTCCTGTAAAAGCATTAATTGAAAACTCAGATCTAGTTAAGGCTCTCCGATTAAGTGCCTGTATGAAATGTGAGAATTTTGTTTCCACATTTCAAAATGAGAGTTTCACATGAAACTCCCTCACTGTTGGGCCACAGCAGGCGCAGAGCAAAGCCCACTTTACAGCATGGAGACGCGCTCTCTCACCTCCTCATCGTCATCCTCCACCCTCCTCCTGCGGGCTAGGTAGTACTTGTCCTCCAGGTCGTCCTCCGGAGCGGGGCTGGGGGGGCCGTCGACCAGGGAGCGCGAGCGGGTGTGTGGTGGAGACCTGCGCTCGGGGAAGGACTTGGGGACCAGTCGGCGGGACAGCCGTCTGGGCTGGGGAAAGACGGGACAAAAACGTCTCTTCACAGCTCCGAGCTAGAACTCGATCCCCTGCACCTGAATGCAAGCTAGATTCTCCAGTAATGAGCTTGGGACTATGGCTGCAATAAGACTCTGAATTACAGTATTCATTACAGAATGTTTACAGACGTTTGCACTGGTGCATTGGACAAATCAATAGGCACTCTTTGGATCCTACTGAAATTTCTATACAACAAAAGCCAGTCGCCTTCTTTGTGCTGTGCTGTTTGGTACAGACTGCAGCCTTCTCAGAATATTAGACTGGATAAAACTCACAAAATACAAAAAAAAACCCTCCATCGTGACTTTAGTCATCTGCCCCCAAACCTCAGCATTAGCTTCTACAAGCAAGTGAATCATCACCCACTTGCCCACTATGTTGAATAAGAGCATGATGCTTTATTTTTCACATTTGGCATTTATTTCAATCAGTACTACTGTAATACTTATTATACTAATAATATACTCCATGCTTACCTTCCTTTACTATTATGCATATACATGTAGTATATAAAGTCACATAATTACTAATTGTAATTGGGAAATTAATGAATTTCTGCTTAACAGCTTTTAAGGAATATTTGTGTAGGTAAAGCTGATCTCCCACAGCGGTATTCCAACTCTTGCACCAGCTGTTTCAGAACATTTTAAAAGAGCAACTCTGCACTTACGGAGTTTGCTGAAGGCAGCAACATCCTCTTGGGGAAAATGCCCGACACCGTCTTCAGCTCAGACATTAACTTCGCAAGCTGTGGGCAAATGAGACAAAACAATTTCAGTAAAACATGGACAATGCAAAAGGTGCAGAACCACCGTGTTCTTTCTGCGGGAAATCAACCTACCATAGCTTTGTTCTCCTTGATATTGATCGCTCTCTTTTCCATTAAATTCGGGCCTTTCTCCTCATCCGAGTCGGAGTCGGAAAGGGAATCCTCTCGTTGGGGAGGGATGGGTTTTGCAGGTCCATGCTTTCGTAAATTCCTTGTGGGAAATTTCATGGCCACTTTCAGAGGTTTTGATCCTCTCCGCCTCTTTGACTGTGCTGAGGGTTCTTCTTCAGAGTCCACTTTCTGAAATTAGCAACGCAGGAGATCAGACTTGAGAAGCACATAATGAATTAACTTTACTAGCACTTCTCTGAAAACCTTTACCAGCACAACCACAACGTATGTCAAGATATAGCTACAATGAAAAGCAAAGCGAAACAAGGATACATCACTTTTATTAAAAACTGGTGAAGAAAAGCAGAAGCTTTTATGCAGGATCAGAGCTTAATTACTGTGCATCTAAGATGAGATTGAAATGAAAGAACTTTCCTTGAAGATCCAAATGTTAGAGCCAGCTTGTACACTGCTAAAAACAATTTAACTTTCCATCTTTAAAAAATTATGTATATAAACATGCTCCGGGGAAAAAAAAATCTTTGACATTCAAGACAAAAGCTCAGAATTTAAAAGGCCCATCTAACTGAAAAGTCAAAGATATTTGTAGTAATGCAGTGCGCCTGGAAAATGCCTTTAAAGTGAAGTACTCAAAGGCAACAGCCTTTATTAAACAAAACAGTCGGGCTCAGGTTAACCTTTTATTAATGGCATTCTATTACTCAGATTTGCCATTTACAAGCACCCTTTTAAAATGCTTTTTTATAAGAAATTTAAAAAGGCTAAATGTCGCCTCTTCTGTCACAGTCTTACATAATGAAATACAATAAGTACATTAGCCGTCTCTGGAATAGTTCACCTTACAACAGATGATACTTCCAGCTTCTCAGCCCCAGTTTGTCTGGGGAAACAATGATTGTCCTATTTAAGGTGGCATACCATACTCAAGCCAATAGTGTCAATTTCATTTGCAGACAGTGAATTTCAATTGCAGAAAAAGAAGAGCACAGGAGAACAGTTTAGCATCTTAAATCGTTTCCTCTCTACTTTCCCCGACAGTACAGGACTCACCATAGCGCCCATAACATCACTGAATTCGGTCTCTTCAAACCCACAGAAAGACCCCTCATCTGAGTCTGTGTTAAGAATTTTAGACACCTTCACTGGGACACTGCTAGGTTTCAAACTTTTCTTCTGCGGATGGAAAAAGCATACATGAACATTCTTGTATGGTTGTACATTCCTATTGCTCAAGATGCATTAAGAACGCTATAAACATAAGTGTCTCGTTTTAATACTAGCGCCATATACATTTTAAAATATTTCACCAAGCCAACATTTCACAATAGGATTAGTCTGTAAGTAACTTTGAAAGCTGGAACTGGATGAAAACAGACATCTGTCACTTCACAATCTGGGAGTGTTCACCTCAAGAGGTTTGGGATCTCTACTCACTGTGTTTGCAAAATTGTCAGAACCGAAACTGTCACAGCTGTCATCTGAAGAGGAGGAGGTTTCCATTGGTACCAAGGGTGTGTTTCGGAAGCTTCTTAGATTCATCCTGATCGAAGGCTGCAAATTCTAGGTAAGGGGAAATGATGGATTGAATGAAAGGATTCAAATCTAAAGTGCCTAGATCAACAGTTTCAAACAGATTTAAACGGAGCTCCAAAATGATGTAAATACAATCACACCAGATTCATGTTTGTCTTTGGTATGGGTCAAGCTTGACATATACCAAAAATACTTCTCTCGCCACAGGTGACCTCTAAATTCCCCCTCAAAGCCTGTTCATATGGCAGATGTATGAGGAAACTCTTCTGAAGCACAGTTCGGGTTAGATCACAACAAAGCCCATGAATATGGAAATGTCATTGGTTTTGTAACCAGTCAGATTTTCACTAATACTTTGGGGGTACGCAAATTGCGACAATACCCTAAAACTGCATGTGTTTAATTATACCCGATTCTCTTCTCTCGATACATTCCACAAGATGAAACCGTTTCCTTATCGCTGAACTCTGATAGCTTACAGTGTCCCAGAAACTGAACGGCAGTGCTGTACAGCTTAATAGGCTATAAAACTACTTCCGATAAATGAGATCTCTTGCCAAGTTCAGGCAAACTCGCTTTCTCGTCATGGCTTGCAGAGAGATCTCCGATCACACGCCGAGATTTGCGTGACTAACCTTAGCTCAAGGCCTGACAATTTTCCTGCGCACTGCTACAAAAATACAGGGCAATTCTCCATCCCATTCTTTTAGAGAAGTTTCCAGTCGCTCGATTATATGTATTTCCACAAAACCCGCATCCGGTAGAGTATTACCTGCTCGTTTACCAGTATATTTTTTTTAAAAAAATCAAAGTTATCGGAAACTATCAATTGTGAGCACGAGGACGCCCGAAGACGTCAACGGAGCCTGATCATTTCACTGGCGTCGATTTCAAAACCTCGCTAATCAGAGTCATTTAAAAAAATGGTTTGGGAAGCCGGAACACCGCTGGGACACAATAATGGCCACTGTTAAAAAACCTCTGGCTACAAACCCACCCCGTCCTCGCCCTCAGCGTAAATTCGCGCCTCCATCTAGCCACCGCCCTCACCTATCTGGCAGTAAAACATGAAAGTACCAATTTAACACCGTACCGCTCCTAATGTCGGCTTCGGGTGCACAGGAAGAGCGAGCGCCAGTCGGGAGCGGTTCAGACGGGGCCGAGCATTTAAATCCCAAAAGTAGGCGATTGCACGCCGGCAAGGTTCTTCAAATCAAGACCTTCACAGCAAGTTTGCATTCACAAATTAACGAAAAGTTGGGGGGGGGGAAGAGACCATTGCATGATAAACTCGTAGGAAAAAAAAAACAGGAGAAAGCTCTTTTTAACACTATGAAGGAAAAGACACGGTACGAAACCAGCGCTGCTCAGAGAATCCAGCCACACAAAGCCGTCCCTTGTAAACCCTTACTAAACCACGCCAGATTTGGGGAAAAAAGAAAACTTGTATTGCTCCAACGACTAACTTTCGGAAAAAGTTGTACATCTTGAGAGCAACAGGAGAAAAAAAAACGGGGAAACTGCGCTCTTACCTTTCTACGAGTAGGACGCATGTTTGCACTTTTAAAAGTGGGGTTGACGGAAAATTCTGATTAATGACCGTCCGCTCTCTTAGTGCCTCTGCTGCAAACAGCTACACAGCAAAGTCTGCAGGACTTCCCCCCCCCAAGCCCCACTCAGAGGGACGGATTCACGCTTCGATTTCCCGCGTCTGCTTCAGGTCCTGACAGATAAGCAGACCTGAACTTTACTTCAGGCCACTCGGTTTGACAGACCTCGGTAAAGCTCCGCTTGTGCGCCAGAGACCGTGGCAAAAAATGAGTCGGACGGAGAATAGGGGTTATCGGTCACCTTTTCTGTTCAGCTTGAAACATTGTGGATGGCCAACTTTTTTTTTTACAGAAAGCCAGGTCCTGTGTGATGGCGCCAAGGGGTTCTGGCTGAAAACGTGTAGCTCATTTGCATGGGAGGCGTGCGGGTCACCGCAAAAAAAAAACACGTGCGCTTACTCTCTCACACACCCAGCTACTGTAGGTACTGTAATCTGAAGAAAGAAGTATGTGTGGCTAAAACGGCGGGGATCACAGTTACAGTATTAATGTTTTGGCTGCTTAGTTCGTCCAAGAGGTTATAGAAATATTGCTGAGGGATTGTTTATACACTCCATATACTGTATAGGAGTGATACTGTATGTGGCGCTGTCCCTGTTATGAATGACAAAGATCCTCTTTCAAAGAAGTGTTTACAGATAAATAGCTTACTGCCAGGTGCGATGCGGTTTCAGGATGTTTTTAACCGTAATACCCGTCGAGTTTCCCCTTGGGCTCCTACGATTAGCCCTTTTATACTCATGTCTAAAAAACACGATTCGTATTCAGACTAGACTATGATGGAGCTACCATGGGTTTGTAACGTACTACATACAAAAACAACAAATGATGTACATGTTCTTCAATGTACATTAAATATTTTAATGGTAGTTTGTGCGTTTTGTAAATGGTCAAATGCGATACAGCATTACAGCATATTGTACAGATATTGTACACAACACAATATCTTAATCTTGAATTAAGATACAAAAAAATGCTATGTTTTGAACAGCGCAGGAGACACGTTTTACCAAATGAGGATACGAATCTGAACACCACGGAAAAGCAAAACAACGTTAGGTGAAAAACGTACTGTTTTAACAATATTCTACCGTCATTAAAAATAGAAACAACACTCGGGAGTATCTTGGCGTTGGTTTCCGCTAAACATTTACGTGTCAAAATCCGTTTAAACATACTGTTTTATGCTATAACAAATAAAACTTCTTTTAAAAATATATGCTATTAAAAATAAAAATCTTACTAGTATTATATCAAATCGATATTAATAACTGCATTGAGTATAAAATCATTTTTAGCAATCAACCATACTGACTGTACAATTAACATTAAAAAAGTGGCAACGAATTCTCTCTAAATCATCAAGTTTTACAGCCATGCTGTCTTTATTCTTGCCCCTACGAATCGTTTTAATCTCATGACAACATCACAGTTTATAGAGCTAATGATCTGCGAAGTGAATTATACAGTATGTATACCCTATCTAATGTATGGATAACCAAACACATCCGAGGTAGAAAACATGAAACCGGACAGTTTTTTTTAAAAAGTGCCCCAGGTCCTGAATCTGGTTCTGAGGATTTGTGCTGACATTCATATTATTACATATTAGAAATTAATTAGATTATTAATAATAGGATTGCGATAACCTTTTAAAATAGTTTGCTGAAAACAAGATTTTTTTTTTCTGTAGTGCGCTTGATAGCAAAATTGCATGGTATAGTTTGACTTAACAGTTTCACATTGCCCAGTGCATGTTAACAGCACGTCACAGAAAGTCACAGCCCGCTTTCTGAGGTGTGGGAAGTTCATTATATTGTCAAAAAGACGCGCCGTACACTACGGCCTGCGTTCGCGCTTGTGCCCGCGAAGGAGCCATGCCGCGCGACGGCCGCGCTGGAGAGGGGCTCGAGTGTGTAAACAATGGCAGAGAGGTTCGGTTTCTCAAGTGGCGCGCGGCCTCAGCTTCGCCCGCTCCCCCGGCCTCCTCTTCTGGGCCTGCCTTTCATCGGCTTCGCGTCCTGCCTGTGTGGCTTTTTCTGCCGCTCCACTTTGATCCAGCCTGCCTCGCCGGCCCTGGCCTCCTCTGAGCCCCTGCTGTCGCCATCCGCCGGCTGCAAGCCAGGAATGCCCCAGGGAGGGTGCGCCGTTGCCGTGGCGTAGCTCTGTGGTTTGGGCCTTCCCGCCTGGTGATGCCGGCTTGGCTTCGCTCCTGGAGGCGAGAACGAGTCTCTCCAGTGACCTCTCGTCCCCCTGAAGGCCTGTTCGGGGAAGTGGTTTCTGTGGGGACGGGCTGCAGTCTTCCCCCCGAAGGGCCTGTCCCTCTCCGAGGTGCTTTCGGAAGTCGTGCTGGAGGGACTGCTGCCCTTGGAGCCCATGTGGACTGAGGAGAGTTTCCTCGTGAGCCCGGCCGTGGGGGACGAGCTGCGGGAGTCAACCAAGGGGGCAAGAGTACTGGGGGACTTCCGTACCGCTGCTGCGTACGAGCCCTGCGGAGCGCAGAAGGTCAGGAACTGAGGTAAACTCTTGACGCTGGCCCCGCCGGCGGGAGAAAGAGCCGCGTGGTGCGGCTCTGTCGCGTTCCTCCGCAGCTGTTGCATCCTCAGAGAATACATCCAACGGGGATCCGCATCTTGAAGAAGGGGGAGACAAAATGCATTAAAGTAAAGCCTCAACTGCCTGCTCATTTCCATAAGTGAAGCACTTCAGAGGTGTGGAGATGTTCCACATTTCCAACAGGAACACGTCCTAACTTTAGTGAGCTTTCATGTTATAGTTATTTTTTTTTAAATATCAGAATGTATTTCATACAAGAATCAACCTCTAAAATGCCATCAGGAACCTAAAAGCAATTTTGGTGAACACTGTGTTATGCAATGTACAAGTAAGGAGCTACACATGTGTTCAATTTGATATATGCAGGTTTTGATACTTAAGTCCATTTGATATTTTTTGTAGGTTCATCCATCCATTTTTATTTAATGATACTTGTGATTTTGTACATATTAGAAGAAAAACAGAACCAAGAAGGTCATTTATGGCCTCTCTTTGAAATCACCGCTCCTCAAGTCATTGTCCACCAAGCAAATCAACATACTTGTCCCTGCTTGTTGGTGGGAGGAGTGGTGTTAATGCATTCATCCATTTTCTAACCACTTTATCCAATGCAGGATTGCGAGGTTCCAGAGCCTGTCCCGGCAGGCAACAGGCACCAGGGAGGACACACAGACATGAATACACTCATACCAGGGCCAGTTTTCTCAGAAGCCAGTTAACCAGTCAGTATGTCTGTGGACTGTGTGAGGAAGCTGGATCACCCAGAGGAAACCCTTGTGAATACAGGGTGAACAAACTCCTCCAGAGATGGCACCCCAGGTCCTGAATTGAACCCAGGGCCCCAGCACTGCCCCGAGTGGTGTTAATAATGTGAAGAGTTAGGCATGAAAGAATTAGGATACTTGTGCCCATCTATCCATACAGTTATAAACATATAAGGTATCAAAAGATAGAACCAGCTGAATTCATTTTCTGAGCTAACCTAATTTTTGTATCTGCTTTCTGGATCTCACAGATTGGTATAGCATGAATAATTCTTTGCTTTCAGAATGATTAATTATTTATAATTGCCTTAATATAGGTACATGTAGTTATTTTTTAAAAAGACATATTCAGAGTTGTAATAAAAGAACTTGCCAGGATTTGATCCTGTTTTTGGTTTTCCTTCAGCATTTGGTGGAGCAGTCTGTATCACCAGCTCTACTGTTTTGATGTGATCTTGGTTACTTGTGGGGTTCAGCTCTACTGTATGGTTGTGCCTGGTTGTCTTCGGAGATCTGACATCATTCTGTCAAAACAGTATCAGGAAGGAGACAACACTGTGAAGTTAAAGCCTTTTGTGTATTCAAGGAGAAATAACACACTTTTTGTTCAGATTTTGGGATTTTGTCAAAACGTTCAGGAGTACAACAGGTTCCCTCTTGAACCAGTGGAGAACATGTGCATTTTAAAACAAAAAAATATCAGAAAGCAAATGAACGTGTAGGAAATGGAGTACTGTCAAACGGTAAACAGGAAGTGTTTAATCATTCTGAAACTACGATTGTAAAAATATCTTTTTTTTACACTATTACACAGTGTAATAGTTAAATGAAATGTGCCTGCTTTTTTCTCCCAGTTACATATTCTTGTTTAGAGTAAAGCAATATGTAATTGGTTAATTAAAATAATCACTTGTTTTAGTACATAATATTTCTATTATAAAACATAATCACTTAATTTCTTTATGTCATATGTTAAAGTACAGGGTCAATGTATAGGTGCTACTTTTAATTGCAAAGTACAATTCTAACCTTTGCTTTTAAACCTATTTTGGAATTATTATTTAAAACCCAACAAGCATGCATCCAAACCTGTCCTGGATAGGGAGGGCAGCTCACAGAGTTTTTCAGTAAATAAGAAGGAATGTTTTTTTTGCCAGATATGGAAACATAGCTCCAAGAAATGTTTCTGTTGTTGTAGTGATTTTTCTCAAAATCTGAATTAAGAGCTCAAGTGGCAGCAGGGTAGGCCCAGAGCTCTAGGGAAAACACGTAGCCATAAGAGAACATTTTGGCAGCAAGGGTGATGACCCCCTGTCTTCAAAAGACTTATCCTGATCTCAGAAATGGATGTTTTTTTTCTCTGTATGAAGGACCAAAAAGATCTCTAAAGTTATGAATAATGCTTACCTCATAATTGACAATACATTCCACAACCTGGTTCTCACTTATTCCAAGGACCCACTTGTCCATTACAAATGGAGGCTGAAATGGAATAGAATGTGATAAAAAATAATTCATTCCCAGCCTTAAATGCCGGAGTCGTTCAACGAGAAGGCAACAATTAAAATATCTGTAGCTATTGCGTCTTGACGGAATATAAATTTTTTAAAAACGTGAAAGCTGTTCATTTTTATTGGCATTTTTACAAGTCCTTCTACATTATACTCATTTGAATTTTATTGCCCTAAAAACAACATACAGTAGCTACCTGGCATAAACATCTATGTTCTACATGTAAAATGAGAACCCGATGAGTGCTTTGCCTGTAAATCTTTATGTACTAAAGCAATTTACTTGAATTATGAGCATTGTATTCTGAATAAATCTCATTTCATGTTTTATAAAATATGTATTTACCTTGGTCATCTTAGTCACATCTACGTCTGGTCTGTTAGCATTAAAAGTAACATCCTTTATGTAGGCTATTGCAATGTCATCCCCATCAAGTTCCATGTACATTTTCCACTTGCAGGTCTGGAAAAAGAAGTGAAAAATCACCACTGTCCTGTACACACTTAAGAAAATGAGGATGCGGTTTATTAGATGGATTCAGAAAGCTTGCAATGATTTTATCACCTTTTTTTCCTGTTTCTTTTCTCTTCTCTCTTTCTTACAAACACACTTCAGGAAATGTCTTCCTTTTCTCTAACAGATCTCATAGCAAGCCTACAGTAACATTCTCTTCAGTAAGGAGTCACATGCACACCTAAGAAATTGAATCTGTAATGTAAGCCGACAGCACAGCCTAGAGGTCTTTCTGATGTAATGCGAAGGTGTGAAAATAAATCAGAACCATCCACCATAATATTGCTTTTTACTCTTTACCGCAAAAGAACACTTTTGACATGTTTCTGTACAAAAGACATAGTTTACAGTATTCAATACAATTAACACTGCCTATTGTCTGAGAGAGAAGGATGCCTTCAAAGTATTTGACTGGATATCTGTCTAATTGTTATGGTAAAATAGCTGGAAAATAATTTATTTATTCCAAAGGAATTAATGTTTTAGTAAAAAAAAATGAACTTGAACAGTACAAGGAGCTTTAGAAAAGCAAATGACTGAGATCCTTAAATTGCTACTGAGATGGAATTGCAGTTCTTCCCTATGTTTGCTTCCAGGTCTGTCACGAAACAGCTCATATATCTCACACTCTATAAACTGCTTAAAATAAAATGTCTCCTCCCTTGAACAGAAATGAAACATAATGTCTTAGTCAGAAGGGACTGCAGTAAACATGGTATCAGATTTTATTCCAACATTTCTCAAGTCTGAGTGTATCTTTAGATCTGGTGGTAACAATTTATTCAGTAGTTAAAATAATCCACTGGTAAGAAAGCACACGGCTAACAGAAAACATTAAAGACACTATGGCAAATCAAATGTACTGACCCTGTAAATACTGATAAACAAAAAAAAGACCTTCATATGAAAGACACTTTAATCAGGTCAAGTTTGGATGCAAATAGCTATAAAAATAAGGTCTGTCTTGTAATGTGGAGAAACTCTTTGTCTTCCAGCAGTCAGCATTTTAAACCAATGACTTCAGGGTTTCATTGTTATATTATACTGACCATTCCTTAAGTTAAGAGAGAAAGACAATACCAGTTGCTAAGGCAGCTTGTAATGTACAATATTTTAATATCTGACCCTAATTTTAGCATTATCTGGGCAACTTTCAAGTAATTGTAAAAGTATCATAGTATTACAAGTTATGATGCCTTAATTTAGATCCTCACTAAGCCTAAGTGGAACAAAAGGCTGTTTTAGTGTCCTGTAATGTATTTTCCAGAATGACTGCTGTAAGTCACGTACAAGATAGCAGCAGGCGCAGAAACTCAAGAAGAGCGACAGACCTGTCCTCGACCTGCCAGAACGAAATGACATGAGAAAACAATCAGAGCTCCACTGGGACAGTCCCCACCCCCCGCCCAGAGACAAGGTATCAAGCAGCTGGAGACATCTCTCTCTGAAGAGAGGCTCCCACATGGGTAGATCTGCAATGCATGGCAAGAAGCAGAAACTATGTTACAATATGGAATAATCCATAATACAAAATGCCCACATTAACTCTGATTAACTTCAAATGGATGAGCCTGTTTGACATTGCAAGCTTTTCACTTTACAAAGAATTGAAAGGTGAACTTTATCTTCCTTTAAAGATGTATTTTCCTGTTTTTCTTGGATGCGCTGACCTAAGCGTTTGTGCTTCGCTTGACGTAGGATCTTTATTTGGTAGCTGCCTTTTTGTCCGCCCAGCATAAAGACTCAAACTACCCACAAGGAATGTAATTAGCAAAACACTCAAAGGCTTCTAAAGGGTCTGGTTCTTTGACATCCCTTTAACTTTTTAGGAAAGCTTGCTGTTAATAATGCTGGAGGAATTGAAGACGGTGACTAGAGTTCATGCCTAATCAGCTCCTCTGATCCCAGTCGATGTCATGCATTGTCATCCCCTCCATGACCTATCCCTCTGCTTGCTGGGCTTGGCAGGAAATGAAAGACGAATCCAGTCTGAATCTTTCACCTCTTCCACATTTACAGCTTCTCACTGGCACACTGTGGCTGCACACACCAGTAAGCCAGTTTGCCAAAATCAAGACGGGCTGCGATTCTGTCACCAGTGTAGAAAGTCCTGTGTGTGATGCCAGAAAGCTCAAGGAGACCCACCTCTCAGCGCAGGGAATCAGTCAATCTTGGTATGAAAGGACAGACAACTTCTCTAACGGTGAATGTGACCAGAGGCTGGAAAGGCTACCTTATGGTACTTGCTGATTATAACGGACCTATCGGAAAACACATTCTCACACAGGGACTGTAGGTTTAACTTCGTGGTTTTAGGATGCTTGTCTTAAAGAAAGAGTCAACCGCAATACAGGCAGATGTGGGGGAGACAGAAAACACCATAGGATGAGACGGAAATAGCAGATGGATATTAATTTCCAGATAATTTCAGCTTTCCATGAACCTACTTGTATGCTTGCTGCAATCCAACGTTTTTTAAGAGTCATTTGTCTGCTGGGTTGGAGATAATAGGTATTTACTGTATCTCAATGCACTCTTGGGGATTAATTGGAAAGATGACATATAATGAAGTCAGCAATGAAACAATAAACAAAGAGTTCCTTTGCTTATTCAGATTGATGATTCCATAAAACAAACCGCAGGTGTTTAATGTCCTTTACATGATCCTGCAAGTATAAGAAACTGCAGAAATGAGAGTGCAGGCAAACTTATTCCACTTTTTTGGAAAGAATCACAATATGCACATACTGGTTTGAAGCGT
This sequence comes from Atractosteus spatula, assembly GCF_055471065.1. NCBI lineage: Eukaryota > Metazoa > Chordata > Actinopteri > Semionotiformes > Lepisosteidae > Atractosteus > Atractosteus spatula. The sequence continues at coordinate 26,798,687 of NC_142718.1, forward strand.
TGTTTCCTTGCCAAAGGATGCTGCATATTTAATTGAAAAAATTGGTCACTGAGACCTTCACTCATAATACACGCGATTCATTTATTGGAGAAAGAAATCATCATGAAGTCTCAGAGAATTTCCAAAGGATATTCTCATTGAAGAGGGTGGCACGGTGGCACAGTAGTTAGCATTTCTGCCTCCTGGAGCTGGGGCCCAGGTTCAGTTTCTGGGGTACTACTGTATCTGCATGGAATTTGTATGTTCTCCTTATGTTACCATGAGTTTTGTTCGTTTGCACATAGTGATAGATTAATTGGTTCTTGGGAAAATTGGCCCTGGTATGAGTGAGTGTGTGTTTTATGTGCCTGCCCGGTGATGGACTAGCATCCCATCCAGGGTGTAGCCTGCCTTGTGCCTGTTCCTTACCGGTATAGGCTCCGACTCCCCGACACCGAACTGTAAAAAGTGGGTAAAAATAGGTGAATGGATAAAGAAGCAGAGTTCTTTACCCATAGAAAAGCATCAATGATCTGATAGTTATAGATGCTTAGATAGTGCTGGGGCCCTGGGTTCGATTTCCGGACCTGGGCTGCTATCTGTGTGGAGTTTGTATGTTTTCCCCGGTTTTGCTGTGGTGCCCCAGTTTCTTCCAGCAGTCCAAAGGCATACTGGTAGGTTAACTGTCTGCTGGGAAGACTAGCCCTGCTGTGAAAGTGTCTCTGTGTGTGCTCTGTGATGGACGGGTGTCCCGTCCAGGGTGTACCCCACCTTGCGCCCACTGCTTACTAGGATAGGTTCCAGTTCCCCTGCGACACTGAATTTGAAGAAAATGGATGGATGGATTCATCAACAACATAGCATTGGAATAAAGATGTTTAAACTTGGTGGCCCATATCCCAGACTCTGGCCCAGACTTTCAGCAGCTAAAGATAAGTGTCTTTCTTGTTAGAGGAAATGTTCCACAGATAGAAACAACAGGTGTGTTGTGTTTTGGATGAAATACAAAGTGAAATATGCATGTTACTAAGTATTATGAGTTACTATTTGAACTTAACCTTAAAGGAAAGGTTGCTAGTAGATATTATAGTATATATTTATAGAGCATTCATTTACACATCATATTAGAAACCTTTCAGTGTGATTAATTTATTCATACAAAGCCATACGATACGATGCATCATGCTACATTTAATAAGATAAATCTCTATATTTTTGATGTGCTCAGGCAGCTTAAGAAAGGACAATAAATAAACTGTATGTCTGTACGTTTCCTGTAACATTTTAAAGCAAATAATGTAAATGTTCCACGATAAAAAAAACAACTGCTAGCCGCCATTTATTTTAAATAGACACATGATCAAAGGACATACTGTACTGTAGATACGCTGGTAATTTATTGGAGCCCATTAGTATAAAACCTTTCTGTATTCCTTTATTATTCCTGCATTTGTTTGGAACTACGTAAAAATATATAGGCACCTGCTGCCAAGATAAAAAAAAATCCATATTATAATCACCACTCTTTAAGCAGAAATCAAAATGAAAAAGTGGAATTTCTGGAGTTTTCCCAGTTGTTGTCTGCTACAGGTCACAGCCCAGCTATGTTTGGTTCACCATTTAGGGTATACTATTGTGTTTGGCTCACAGAGGAAGAAAAAAGCCCTGCACAGAGATCACACAAGTGCTGTTAATACACCGTGGCCTTGTCGGTGCAGTGTCATGGCCCACTCCTGCATTGTCCCAAGGGTTTTCATGTAACTAAAAAGAAATCCACAGGAAGCTGTTGGCACAGAAGTGCACTAATAACCCTAACCAGCCTTTCCAAGTTGTGCTGAGGTCTAGAACTGAGGCTTTTTTAATCACTTCGGCAGAAACAATGTCTAGTAATGATGTACAGGACTATAGCTGTTCTAATGAAGATTCATACATAATTCAGAACCTTTCACTTGGCACCACTGTGATATCCTCATTAGCAGAGACCTACAGTGGCTGTCAGATGGTGTCCATACAATCGCAGGCATTATTTTGTCTTTGAGAAGTGCAGCTGCTTCCATGACACCGCCAGTATATAAAAACATGACGCCAGTTTGTTTTATTTAGTGCTAAACCTTCCAGTTTGTAAAAACAAGGCTGACATAGAACCTGACATGAGGCAGGGAAAATAATTAGCTCTCATTTTCTCAACCTCCTATTTCCTTCTACCCGCTGTGTTTTCTACCCACTAAACCACCACATGTCAGTCGAAATGGGAGGCAATTAGCGGGCTCATTTCAGCCCTGCAAATGCACTGAAAAGAGAGTATTTATGATGGGACAATGAACAGCTGAAAGATTAAATAACATTTGCCTTTTAAAAAGAAAATGACTTCTGGCTAAATGGGCAATTTTTGATTATATTCAAACAGCCCGAGAGAAGCATTTTTTTCCCCCCTTCGAGACACCCCAACAAAGAACGAGAATGAGGGGGAATGAATATGAAGCATTGCTTTAGATGCTTTAGATGAAAGAATCTTTTTAAATGGCAATAAATGTCTCGCTGCAAAAAATATATACACGGTCACAAAAGTGGTCAATATTAGCTTGAAGCTGATGAAATAATAGACACTGATGTCTATTAAAACTGCCTGTTTCTTTGGTCTGGAAAGTATTTACATGCTTTAATGATGGGAAGAGGTATATTTTATTTACCACTGACTAGTTAATACAATACAATGCCTGTTCATAAATATAACTGAAAGCAAATGGAAGTTGATCACTATAATAGTAATCTTAAACACCCTATTTTTCCTCTGACATGAGCTGTAGCTAAGGAGCAGGTACCACCAAGTAAAAACTGGAATGGCTTTAAAATAATACAGGAAGAGATGTGGGGGGTATAAGAATGGAAATGATATATGAAGATAAAAAAATAAAGTTACAGAGATATTCTGTAATAGTATAAATAATATTAAATAATAAAATTACGTGATGCACGAGATATTCACTTGTCTATTACACTTTTTTTTGCTCAATCAAATTCTCTAGTATAAACTGAAGCAGAGCTTTGAAAAAAATCCATGGAAAATGAAAACTTCATCCTGTTTATAACATTCACAGTACTGTATATACAAACTGATGCATAACAGAAACCCAGGACTAATGGATTTAATCTAATAATTCAGACACAGTTATCAAGATATCAAACAAAATCTGAGAAAATGTGAACAAAATGCTAGGAACATTGCAAATTTAGTATTTGATATTATCTTCCAAAGTATAAGCAGAATTCTGGCAGTAATGACACAAAGCCCTGATCAGCCTCTGGACAGACTGCTGTGGGCTGTTCAGCCTATTGTACCGTGCAGCTGTTGCCAGCTGGCTTAGGTTGGCAAGTTGTGTCTTCCTTTGAAAATACTGGCAAGTTTGTTCCACAGATGTTCTATTGGACTCAGTTCAGGAGAAACTGCTGGCCAGGTTAAAACCACAACACTGTTTTCCAGAACTTGAAGACATACTGTACCATATAATAATGGTAATCTTAGCACCTGTGTGGTCTTGCATTATCCTACAGAAAAATCAACACTTTCTGGATTGACAGCAGGAAAATTGTTGGCTCAAGGATTTAATTAATGTATCACTTAGCTGTAAGATTGGTCTCAACACTCTACAAGGATGTGCCTCCCCACGTCATTACAATTCCAATGCCCCACCTGTGGGCTTGAACGATGCGACAGTCGCCATAACAACTGCCTTCCATGTGGTCTGTCAAGAGCAAAGCAGCTTTCAGTGGCAATCAAACCACTCTACCACTCTCTCTCATTGAAGAGAAGAAGAAGCCCAGAGAAGATGACAGTTTAGTCTCTCAGCTGTCAATGTTGCCCTCTGAACAGCCTCTGACTGTGCAGTTCATTTTCATGAAGATAGTGAAGTAGAGCCTTTCTGCTGGAATCTGTTGTGCTGTAGCCATTGCAATGTGAAAACGACTGCAGCTGGACTTGATGATCCTGGGATGGTGTGGTGACTTGCAGTTTTCTAGGACGTGGCCTGTTCCTCACAGAGGCAGATTCGTGGTTCCTATGGAGCTACTCTGATAGTCCGAGCAACTTCTCTTACAGGCAAGCCACCTTAAATCATGCCAATGCCAACCCGCTGATCTTAATTTCTCAATCTAATCATGGTCATATTTTTGCAATTCTTGCTTTCATTAACATTATGTCTTTTTGAAAGGCTATGTAAGCTGTTTCTCGATTATTTTTTTGAATATTTCAACTTGGGTTCAAACGTCATGAATTATCATTACTTTAATTAGCAGATGCACTTATCCAGTGTGTCTTTTCAAATACGTAAGAATGCATGAAAAATAAAAAGGAATCACTCAAAAACAGTCCAAAATTGGTTAAAACAAAAAAAAACAGCAAATCAGACACATGTTAGAAGGGCAATATTTGTGCACCAAGGGGGAAAGTGAAAACAGTGTGTCACTGTACAGTAAACACCTGAAGGATAATAAGGATTTATTGATTACAGCAAAGAAGGTGATTGGAAATGCCATTGAGTTGAATGCAGTGCCAGTTGGTTATCGGTTAGCTGAACGCAAATGTTCTGAACAGGGTGCCGAGATGCTAATAGGTGGTCAGGGATTGAGCAGCTCTGATTTTGAGGGGTGGTTCATTCCTTGACTTCGGAGCCAGGGACAAGAATGAATGCACCAGGGCCGGGGGGGAACAGACTGAGGAAACAGTGAGGGTGGTGGAGGAGGAGGACTGGAGGTGGGGATGGGGTGGTTAAGATCATGGACTGGGGAAACGAGGAGGGGACAGAACTGTGGCGAGTGGCAGGGCTCTGTAGGAATTCAGGCTGGGGGAGATGGCCTGGCCTGCAGGCCAGCCAGGAAAGCACTGCAATAATCGGGATGGGGGAAACCCACAGCCTGAACTGCTTGTGTAGAGACAGCTAGGACCTAGGAACAGTGCTATCAACAAACCTATCTCCTTAATATTTACACTTAAATTTAATATTACGTGTGTCCTCAATCAGCCATTGTGCACAACAAACTTGTGTTTTCACCATGTCTCAGACATTTTGCATTGCTCTATTCTTCTTCGCAGTTCTTCTAGTTCTTGCCAACACAGATCTATGTCGATGTTTTACTGGGATTTTAGCCATTTTGTTTTAAGCTAAAAGTTATTTCAGAGAGAACTGCATTTTGTAGTATAAAAAGGCCTTATAGCTTTATCAGTGTGTAAAGAGAAACAATACAGGGAGTCAATTAGATACGACTGGTAAACGTGAGGTTTTATCTTTTGAAACCTTTCATATTGGCTGTTCACATACTGTATAGTATGCCTGACGATGTTGTTATCGGGCTTTTGGAGATTTTGATCAATGTTAATTAAAACATTACACTAAATGACAATTTTGGTTTCTTCTCATCCAAGCTAAGATGTATTAAAACTTAAAATGACTGTATTATAACCATAGTCAGAGTGGCTGTTATAGTGGAAATTAAACAAAGGCTTTGAGTACATTTCTTATCTTCATAAAACACTTACACAGTAACTCCTGATTCTTTAGCACAGCAGCGTTTACGCAGGAATCGGAAAAATAATAATAATACTTAGAATTACTATTGTAAGTTTTATTAGGCTTTTGTAAATTCTTTTCGATTTTACAAAGGGTTGGTTTTCCTACCTCTGGGCCATTTCCAGCTTTCAAATGGTAACCAAACACAAGTTCCAGGTTCACTATTTTCTTGTCATCTTCCTCAACATCCGATTCAGCATCCTACAGAGAGAGAATCAAATGAGACAAAATGACACCTGGAAAATGTGTGAGACTTTCAGTACTACCTAATTTTTTAAAACTCTTTACTTGTTAACTACTGTACATATAAATGTGTTTATATGTATGTTTTCCCACTTTAAACAAAACTAAAGATAACTATTTTGGAATAATTATTTAAAAAACAACACAAAAATATTTACTTTTTAGATCTCAAAAGACGTGTAATGTTCTACCTTAATTAATGGTGGAAAATGGAAAAGCCCCAGATAGTCATTGGTTAGTTTCTCAATGGCAGTCTGGAAGAAAGGAAAAAATACAAATGGCATCAATTACATTTCATTCAAGATTATTGAATACACACACACACAGTATTGCAAAAAAAAAAGTCTTAGACATTTCGTTTCTCTCAATATGTTGGCACAGGTAGTTTCACTCAATATGTTACTTCTATATGGGGAAAAAGTTATATGGTAATCTTCTGCAGAATCCGTAATTGGTTTGTTTTAAATGAACTGATTATCCTGACGCATTTGTTTTTTTGTTTTGTGGTACAAAAAGATGTCCAGTGTTACAAATATACTGAGAGCAACAAATGATGTTAATGACAATTAACACCTAACAATGACTTCTGATTGGTAAATGAGATGGAACAACAGCTAGGACTCTTCATACCAGCTGCTCATGTACAGTACAGCCTACTTTACTGTCACCTTGTCGTTGTGATCAAGCTTTTCAAGATCTTGATCTGACTGAAACTGCTAAAAGATAATGTTGATTTATTTTCTCCCAAACTGTGTTAATAACAGTAAACGGTTATCCAGTAGTTTGGTTAGATCATAATAAATGTGAGAGAGAGGAGATATGCAGAGCGTATTTGAAGCAGGTCGCCTGGCTGAGGGAAAAGCAAGGCTGTCCAGTCTCCCACTCTGCACTGCGAAGATTAAACCAGGGAGCTGCAGCAGGCTGTACATGGGGCGGTGGGTGGAGTAAGACAAAGATATATATGTAAGCAAGCGAAGTGTGTAATATTAGCTTCCAGCCTTCCTCTCGAATTTCTGTTATAACGTCTGTAATAATTCCACTAAAAGCAGGAAACACCAGTGGAGGCTTTGAGCACGCTGTTGACGATTAGAACATCCACATAATGTAAATACTGATTATTTCTAAGATGTCTTGTCTAAGACTTTTATACAGCAGTTTACATACGTAAAACATGTATGAATTGTCAAAGATATTTTAATAAGTATGATAGTATTGTTTTACACCAGCAGTGTTCCTACCTCAAATCAAATAATGAGGGCAGTTTGATTCACTAGGGATATTTAGACAAAGTCACATAAAGTAGACCTGGTGGTGAAATGGTTTCACAAGCCATATCTTAGGTGACTGCTTTATGTTTTATTATCTGTATTGTCTTTGACTGTTTGCCACGGCACAGCCGGAATCAATTCACACATTAAACCGAAAAGAGCCAAGTAAAATGCTATGCTGACACATGGCACGTTGTTGTTTTAGGGACTAGTGAATTTCTGGTTGGCTTGTTCTAAATGCCTGCCATGTTCCTACCTTTAAATGAATAATGTGTCCCTTGGATTTGATGCCCATGTCTTTTATGTCGGTCTCTGTGAGGAGGAGTAGTCTCTTCCCCGTGATGTGATGCTCCTTGAACAGGTCTGCGTAGCACTGCAAGTCACACAGACCCTCTCCTGGAAGAGGCAAGGGCCAAAACAAGAGTTAAGATGTGTCCCAAAGCCACTCTACTGCATTATGCTTATACCAGAGCAGCCACATTTAAAAAAAAAAACATTGAATCTAAAAGGGCGACACGTGGGGGGGGTGAGGTATGCTGCTGCCTCACAGCTCCTGATTCATGGCTTTGATACCTAATGGTCCTTGTGTATGGAGTTTGCATGGTCTCCCTGGGTCCAAATGGGTTTCCTTTAACCTCCCAGTGGCTTGCTGGCTCGGTACACTGATGTCTTTAAATTCCTGCCTGCACCCTACAATTGACTGGCTCCCCATCCTGAGCACATGCTTGCTTCTGGGGTAGATCCTGGCTACAGCCTTGCCAGGAACCAGTCCACTTTACGATAACCAATGGATGAACAAAATCATTTTTAGAACTCTTTATCTCCAGCCATTGCCTTGTCATTGTTGAAATGTTAAGAAGAGAAACTACAAAATCCTTGTATTACCTTTCACTTGACCATGTACAGTACATCACAACCTTTTACATACATGAACGTATGTCTGGAAGACTCACAAAGTGAATAATTTTAAGGAGACATACATACCTTCCCCAAATACCTGCTGCATCCAAAAGTACTGTGAATAAAACATTACAAAATGTAAGGTCACAAGACAAGTTCTATTTATCTAACTTTTATGTCCATAATTATAATTTACACTGTATTTATCACATTTATGCTGTGCAACATTAAAAAACAACAAGAAACCATTTTTTTATTCATTTTTATACATAGTTCATTCATAAGTTAATAAAGTGTGACAAATACTTACAACGTGGTCCTCAGCCCATGAATAAATATCAAGAGATGGAAGAAGCTGCACAATAAGAAAAGAAGAGAAATAATACAAAACAAAATCTGAGCTGTAATAAATAATATTTTCATCTATAAGATTAGTGCAAACATTTCCTTCCTGTGCCACACTCTGAACGGTATTCGAAACCCTTGACTGAGCAGTGGAACACAAACCAGAGGAAGCAACAGGAAACTACATGCAAGTTCAATTAAAACGGAGAGCATGAGGCACTACTTTACACAAAAGGGTTGTGGGAGCGTGGAACAAGTTATGCAGCCATGATATTTCAAGAAAGAATGAGATGAGATCCTTGGATCAATTAGCTACCAGCGGCCAAACGGACGAGATGTGCTGAATGGCCTCCTCTCATTTCTCAAATTTGTTACCTTATGTTCATGATTCTAAATCTCTTAAGGGAATAGAAAATATAAAAGGATTTCCTCAAAATGTATGAACTTCTATTTTTTTTAATTGACAACATTAGAGTCCATATTAATTGTGTCCATATTGCCCCGCATAGACCACAACATCTCTGTATGCTAACAGAAACCAGTAAAGCACAGTAATATCCTTCCATCCATCCAATTTCTAACTGCTTTATTCAATACAGAAATACAGCGGACCTTTCATGGGAAGCAATGGGAGCAAGGCAGGATACACCCTGGACAGGACGCCAGTCCATCACAGGGCACACACAGGCATAGACATGCACACACTCACACCAGGCAGCACCCCAGGAATTGAACCCAGTGACCCAGTGCTGTGAGGAGGCAATGCTAACCACTGCACCATCATGCCAGCCACACAGTAATATTTTTTTTCACAAAACCAATACATGTCTTTATACTGTACCTTCACTATGATTTAATGATAGGCCATCTTGACATAATTAAGGGAAAACACATCTTTTAATTCCATTACATAAAGTATGAACTTCAGTTCCACCAGAGGACTGTGGATAAAGTTTGGTAAAGAAGTGCATCACCAGAAGACTGTTAAAGAACACGTTGGTACAGAATTGACCGCAAGTCACATGAATAATTACTCCAAACAGTAAATATGCTCAATCTGAAAGATTCCTGGCCTTGAGACAAGATGGCTGGGCTCCTGTTAATTGGGAAAAGCAGCTGATTTGAATGAGAAATTGGCATTCAGAGGATACCCGGATACACTCTGCATTGAATTAGCCACTCCTCTAGGTTGAAGAAATTGCTTATAAGATCAGTTGAGAGGACAGTCTGTGTCTATTGGAGGCCAGAAAAAAAAGAAAGAACACTGCAGTGTTCCTGGAGAGGGAACTAAATTACTAAAGTACTATAATTCCAGAGGGAGTCCAAAAGAACAGCACTGAACACTTAAAACACTAAAAACTAATTTAGCAGTCTCAAGCTGTATGAGGATGGACTGTGTGCCAGTCTTACTCACACGGGGAAAAGACGTTCATCTCAAGATCAGATAAATGTTTACCTTACGGTCAACTGAATTTTAATTTTAAGTTTATTGACCAGGGTGACACTGTGGCACGGTTGCTTAGCATTTCTGTCTTGAAGCCCTGGGGCCCTGGGTGCGATCATTTCTATGTGGAGTTTGTATGTTCTCCCTGTGTTTGTGTGGTTTTCTGCCAGGTGCTCCACAGTCCAAAGACATACTGGTAGGTTAATTGGCTTCTGGGAAAATTGGCCGTGGTGTGATTGTGTGTATGTTTGTGTCTGTGCGTCTGCACCTGAATCTAGACCACCCTGGTGTGAAGGACTGGAGTCCTGTCCAGGGTGTATCTTGCCTTGCGCCCATTGCTTGCCAAGATAAGCTCCAGCTCTCCCGTGAACCTGAACTGGAAGAAGTGATTAGAAAATGGATGAATGGATTTATTTACTGTTCAGTTACAGTAAGAATTGTTCATATTTCACCTGGATTAATATAAAACGCAAATTAAAGAGTTTGCACTGGCATTTCTGTCCTCTTATAAATGTTAGAAAATATGTTCTATAATACCACTGGATTAACAACACATATCATTATTAATTTTACAATTAACTTGCATTTTTTGTTATGGTCTTGAACACACTGATGACAAAAGAAAGATAAGATCACTTTATTGGCCATATACAATTTCTTGTATTAGGAATTTGTCTTTTCGCATACCCCAGCTTGCTCTCCATGAGACTTGGGGTCAGAGCGCAGGGTCAGCCATTTATACGGCGCCCCTGGAGCAGCTGGGGTTAAGGGCCTTGCTCAGGGGCCAATAGAGTAGGATTCCTCTACTGGCCATGGGATACGAACTGGCAACCTTCCAGCCACAGGCACAGCACCGCCCCGTTGGCTCTGTGGTAAAATCATCAGTGATTAATCAGGACTCAGAAATACAATCAGTATTGTAATTCCACAGGGAACCTCAACTGTAAAGGGGAAGTGACATCCTTTCCTGGAATCAAAGTAACTTTGTGTGGTTTCCATAAACTGAGCTCAGGAGTAACATTACTCTATTTGTGTGCGATTTTAGAAAAATAAAGACATTTCGGTTACCGATTAAAGGCTTTTGACATCCTTTTGGTTAATCCATCATTCATGATGGTGACTGACGGTAAGATGCTGAGGTAATGAAATCACTTGAATGTCAAATGTAGTGAAAGTCATAAAAGAGCAACACAGGTGGTAACCCATACAGTATGTCCCATATGTCCTGTTTGTGAAATAAGCAAGACCTCAGTGCCATCAGTATGTCACCCGCTGGCTGGGGGGGTTCACAGCCAGCATTTCTTACCCTTACAACAGGCCACGTTCTGGGAGACCCCAAGTCACAGTGCCTTGTCGAGATTGACACATCATCATGCTCCATTAACGTGAGCATTTTTTCCACACTGCCAGTTCCAGGGCCCCAGAAAGATCGGTTTTGCGGGTACAGTGCCCGCTCATTAACAGTTCATCTGTGAAGAGGAGGTTTAACAGCCACTGTCTGCAGGTCGGGCGACCACATGGCCCTAGGGCTCACAGACCCATGAACAGGCACGTGCTTGTCCAGACTCTACAAAGGGAATGGAAAGAATCCCACAAGACAGGATCTGCAACCTAATGCACAGTCATGTGCTGCAGATGTACAGCGTATATTACTCCCAGTGGTTGCTACATACGCTACTAGCCTGTGGCTTTATTACAGTACACTGTAGGTCCCTTCTTGATCAGCCCAGCAGGTGATCAATGTTAATCAACATAATACATCAGAAATAATAAATGAATAATAATAAATAAATTGAATTACATCATGACTGCTCAATAACATGTGAGTAAACCTTTTACAAACAAGATGCCTCCTCCTGATATCTTTGCTATATTTATTTCTAATAAATGTGCAGATTTACAGCAAGTGATTAGTGTCTTTTGACATTTAGTTTGCAGTCTGGAAAGCAAGGAAGACCACCGATCACCGACAAACTAGACCTTTCAGAACCTTAACAGATGATAATAGATGATAGATATCACATGGCTAGAAGAGTGAACATACAGAGATAAAGTTGATCATTTTTTTGGTGTAAATGACTTATGTAATTGCTGAATGCAACAGCAGAGACTGAGGGGAGTAATTTGAACCTCTCCTATTCAAGCAAATAAAGATATTGGATATTAGAGTGGAATATGTTATTTTATGCTTCATGCCCTTTGCAGAAGCTCAGAGAATCTTCCAGAATCATGTTGCTCATTTCATCTCTTTATCGCACAATAGTTAGGTTAGGGTGTATGAATACTTAAGCCTCTTGAATGGATTCAGGGAAGGTCATTGGAGATCCAAACAAACCAGATGGACATCTTAATGGACCTTTTCCACTGTTGATTCATCCATCCATCCATTTTCTAACCACTTCTTCCTGGTCAGGGTCGCGGGAAAGCAGGAGCCAATCCCAGCAAGCAACACAAGGCAGGGTACACCCTGGGTGGTTTGCCAGTCCATTGCAGACACACACAGACACTCACACAGGGCCAATTTTCCCAGAAGCCGATTAACTTATCTGTATGTTTTTGAACTGTGGGAGGAAACTGGAGTACCCAGAGGAAACCCACACAAACACGGGGAGAACATGCAGACTCCACACAGATAGCACCCCAGGTCCAGAACTGAACCCAGGGTCCCAGCTCTGAGCGGTTGCAATGCTAACCAATGCACCACCCTACTGCTGATTCAGTGATATACTGTATAATATCTATTTTCAAAATCACCTGTGGCTGTTTTCACGTTTGGTAAAAGCAGCTGTATCTTCAAGAAAGGGACAGAAACCCTTAAGCCAAACAGCATGAAAAATCACAGGAACGGTAAAACAATTCAAAGATTAAAACTATGGTAGGGTTAAAAAGAAACAGAGAAAACAGGGAAAAAAATCATTTCATGTCAAAAGTTTATTGAAAAATAAGTATATAGAAGAGAAAGCAGCAACACAAGATGAGTTCACATCAAAACAAACATTTAGATAGATGTGAAATATAAATAGGATCGTACAAATTAAAATTTAGCATTGAAAAAAGTGGTCAAGCCTCAATGCAGTGCTTATGACATTGCACAGCTATCATTTTAATACTCGTGTGAAACCTTATAAATTCCCGATTTTTTTCACATATTGTTGTTCAGAAGTTGGTAATTTACTGTTATGCCATTAAATAAGCAAGAATACAAAAAAAAATCCAACACAGCATATAGCATACAGTCTGCACATCTGAAATGAAACAGTTCTTTTCACAGTGTTAGGTTCTGCTGGTCTGCAGGGTTAATATCGGCACCAGCTTGGA